>NC_141876.1:118197803-118500833 GCF_056163025.1 Triticum urartu | reverse complement strand
GACTATGTGCCGCATGCGCTACCAGGACGACGATGATGGCAGTACACTCTGCCTCTTCTTCCTCTCCATTTGTCTTTGTCGCACACTGATTGTTAAAGAAATGTTGTTGCATTTGGTCAGGCAATCGGGGTAGCGGTAGCGACTCTGGATACAACAAAAGCAGCAGCGAGGATGATCCGGAATGGAGTGGGGAAGAAGAGGAGCGGCATGGGGATGACCAGGTGCAGCCTATTCTGTCTGACGATGACCTCGCGATGGTGGTGGCTGACGATGGCCAAGCGATGGTGGTGGCTGACGATGGCCAAGCGATGGTGGTGGCTGACGATGGGCAAGAGATGGTGGTGGCTGAGGATGACCTAGCGATGGTGCTGCCTGAAGATGGCCTCGCGATGGTGGTGGTGCCTAACAATGACCTCGCGATGGTGGTGGCGCCGACGATCCCACAGCCGGGCGACATGACCATGCCAATTGTGGTAGAAGACTACATCCCACTGCCTCGCCGCTCTAAGCGCATCAGGATGATGAAGGAGAAGGGGAATAAGGAGGAGTGAACTATGCCAGGTATGTCAGATCTCCAAAATGATCTATACTTAGCTTTGTTTCCTCCGAAATGACCTAAGTTAGCTCTAATATGCTAAGTTATCTCTAATATGCTTAGTTACCTAGGTTTGCTCAATAATGACATACACTTGGCTTACTTATGTTAAAAATGGCATAATTATGCTTAGTTAACTCAAAAATGGCATAATTAGTTAAGTTAGCTCCAAAATGACCCATTTTACCTAGGTTAGCTCCAATATGATCCATTTTACCTAGGTTAGCTCCAAAATGACCAAGTTTACCTAGGTTATCTCCAATATGATCCATTTTAGCTAGGTTAGCTCCAAAATGATCCATTTTACCTACGTTAGCTCAAAAATGGCATAATTACTTATGTTAGCACAAAAAGACCTATACTTACCTTATTTTCCTCCAAATTGACATAATAAGCTTAGTTAGCTAAAAAATGACATAATTGCCAATGTAAGCTCTAAAATGACACAAATAAGGAATAAGAAGAAGAAAAACAAGGAAGAGGAGAAAAAGAAAGAATAGAAGAAGAAAGGGAAGAAAAAGAAAGAATAAAAGAAGAAGAAAGAGAAGAAAAAGAAAGAATAAAAGAACAAGAATGGGAAGGAAAAGGGTAAAAACCTTCTTCTTCTTCTAGTCTTCTTCTTCTTCTTCTCCAAAATGACCTAAGTTAGCTCTAATATGCTTAGTTACCTAGGTTAGCTCAATAAAGACCTATACTTAGCTGCTTTATATAAAAAATGGCATATGCTTAGTTCACTCAAAAATGGCATAATTAGCTAGGTTAGCTCCATTTTACCTAAGTATGCTTACTTCTTCTTCTAGTCTTCATCTTCTTCATTTTCTTCTTCTTCTTCTTCTTCTTCTTCTTCTGCTTCTTCTTCTTCTAGTCTTCTTCTTCTAACTTTCTTGTTTCCCATTTTGCAGATTTCATTTACTTCACGGAAGCTTGCATGGATGGAGTGCTTCTTTTCCCCTAATGCTTTTATTTTGTATCGATGAACAATGTGGAACTTGTTATATGGATGGATGAATAGGTGTTGGATGAACAATGTGAAACTATTGTAATATGTATGGATGGAACTATGTGTTGGTTATGTATGTATATATGATGAATCTTCTGTGTTGGATATGTCTGCTATGCAATTTGTGTGTTGAAACTTGTGTGTTGAAATTGAATTAATTTAAGAACAAACGGAAAAACATGGGCTATACAGGATCTTTGTCGTCCACTGGAAGACGGCAAAGAGCTTTGCCATCAGCTAGGAGACGGCAAAGCTGCCACATGGCAACTACTTATGCAACCTGGGGCTGGCCTATTTGGTTACTTTGCCATCTGCTGGCAGACGGCACATGTGCAATGGCCTTTGTCGTCTGCCAGTGGACGGCAAAGCACATCAATAACCCCCTAACGGCCAAAAGATGCCATGTGTGCTGTCCAGGACCTTTGCCGTCAGCTGGCGGACGGCAAAGACCATTTCACCTTTGCCATCCGCCAGCAGACGACAAAGAGCCCTTCGCCATAGCCTATTCAGCCGGACCTGTTGCCGCCCGTTGACGGATGACAAAGGCCTTTGCCATCCGCGAGGCATGCCTTTGTCGTCTGCCATGGCAAACAACAAAGTGCCAGATTCCTATAGTGCCAGTTCATATTTTCCTTGTTTTAGAGTTTCGTAGAAAAGGAATACCAGACTGAGTCCAAACGGAATGAAACTTTCGCGATGATTTTTCTTGGACCAGAAGACATCCAGAGGGCTTGGAGTGCATGTCAGGAAAGCCATGAGGCGGCCACAAGGTCGGGAGGCGCGCCAAGGGGGGTAGGGCGCGCCCCACCCTTGTGCCTCCCTCGTGACTCCACCGACCTATTTCTTCCGCCTATATATTCTCAAATATTCCAAAACCTTCCAGGGAGCCACGAAACCACTTTTCCACCACCGCAACCTTCTGTACCCGTGAGATCCCATCTAGGGGCCTTTTCTGGCGTCCTGACGGAGGGGGATTCGATCACGGAGGGCTTCTACATCAACACTATTGCCTCTCCGATGAAGCATGAGTAGTTTACCACAGACCTACGGGTCCAAAGCTAGTAGCTAGATGGCTTCTTCTCTCTCTTTGATTCTCAATACCATGTTCTCCTTGATGTTCTTGGAGATCTATTCGATGTAATACTCTTGTGCGGTGTGTTTGTTGAGATATGATGAATTGTGGATTTATGATCAGCTTGTCTATGAATATTATTTGAATCTCCTCTGAATTCTTATATGCATGATTTGATATCTTTGCAAGTCTCTTTGAACTATCGATTTGGTTTGGCCAACTAGATTGGTTTTTCTTGCAATGGGAGAAGTGCTTAACTTTGGGTTCAATCTTGTGGTGCTCGATCCTAGTGACAGAAGGGGAACCGACACATATTGTATTATTGCCATCGAGGATAAAAAGATGGGGTTTTCATCATATTGCTTGAGTTAATTCATGTACATCATGTCATATTTCTTAATGCATTACTCCGTTCTTTATGAACTTAATACTCTAGATGCATGCTGGATAGTAGTCGATGTGTGGAGTAATAGTAGTAGATGCAGGCAGGAGTCGGTCTACTTGACACAGACGTGATGCCTATATTCATGATCATTGCCTTAGATATCATCATAACTTTGCGCTTCTCAATCAATTGCTCGGTAGTAATTTGTTCACCCACCATAATATTTTCTATCTTGAGAGAAGCCTCTAGTGAAACCTATGGCCCCTGGGTCTATTTTCCATCATACAAGTTCTACTTTCCATCATATAAGTTTCCGATCTACATTTTGAAGGAAATATGCCCTAGAGGCAATAATAAAGTTGTTATTTATATTTCCTTATATCATGATAAATGTTTATTATTCATGCTAGAAGTATTAACCGGAAACTTAGTACATGTGTGAATACATAGACAAAACAGAGTGTCTCTAGTATGCCTCTACTTGACTAGCTCGTTATCAAAGATGGTTAAGTTTCCTGACCATAGACATGTGTTGTCATTTGATGAACGCGATGACATCTTTAGAGAATGATGTGAAGGACATGACCCATCCGTTAGATTAGCATTATGATCGTTTAGTTTTATTGCTATTGCTTTCTTCATGACTTATACATATTCCTCTAACTATGAGATTATGCAACTCCTGAATAACAGAGGAACACCTTGTGTGCTATCAAACGTCACAACATAACTGGGTGATTATAAAGATGCTCTACAGGTGTCTCCAAAGGTGTTTGTTGAGTTGGCATAGATCGAGATTAGGATTTGTCACTCCAAGTATCGGAGAGGTATCTCTAGGCCCTGTCGGTAATGGACATCACTATAAGCCTTGCAAGTAATGTGACTAATGAGTTAGTTGTGGGATGATGCATTACAGAAGGAGTAAATAGACTTGCCGGTAACGAGATTGAACTAGGTATGATGATACCTGTTGGAAATATGCCCTAGAGGCAATAATAAAAGCATTATTATTATATTTCTTTGTTCATGATAATTGTCTTTATTCATGCTATAACTGTATTATCCGGAAATCATAATACACGTGTGAATACATAGATCATAATATGTCCCTAGTAAGCCTCTAGTTGACTAGCTCGTTGATCAATAGATAGTCATGATTTCCTGGCTATGGACATTGGATGTCATTGATAACAGGATCACATCATTAGGAGAATGATGTGATGGACAAGACCCAATCCTAAGCATAGTACAAAGATCGTGTAGTTCGTTTGCTAGAGCTTTTCCAATGTCAAGTATCTTTTCCTTTGACCATGAGATCGTGTAACTCCCGGATACCGTAGGAGTGCTTTGGGTGTATCGAACGTCACAACGTAACTGGGTGACTATAAAGGTGCATTACAGGTATCTCCGAAAGTGTCTGTTGGGTTGACACGGATCGAGACTGGGATTTGTCACTCTGGATAACGGAGAGGTATCACTGGGCCCACTCGGTAATGCATCATCATTATGAGCTCAAGGTGACCAAGTGGTTGATCACGGGATCATGCATTACGGTACGAGTAAAGTGACTTGCCGGTAACGAGATTGAACAAGGTATTGGGATACCGACGATCGAGTCTCGGGCAAGTAACATACCGATTGACAAAGGGAATTGTATACGGGGTTGATTAATCCTCGACATCGTGGTTCATCCGATGAGATCATCGTGGAGCATGTGGGAGCCATCATGGGTATCCAGATCCCGCTGTTGGTTATTGACCGGAGAGTCGTCTCGGTCATGTCTGCTTGTCTCCCAAACCCGTAGGGTCTACACACTTAAGGTTCGGTGACGCTAGGGTTATGAATATATGAATATGCAGTAACCCGAATGTTGTTCGGAGTCCCGGATGAGATCCCGGACATCACGAGGAGTTCCGGAATGGTCCGGAGGTAAAGAATTATATATAGGAAGTGCTGTTTCGGCCATCGGGACAAGTTTCGGGGTTATCGGTATTGTACCGGGACCACCGGAGGGGTCCCGGGGGCCCACCGGGTGGGGCCACCTGTCCCAGGGGGCCACATGGGCTGTAGGGGGTGCGCCTTGGCATTCATGGGCCAAGGGCACCAGCCCTACTAGGCCCATGCGCCTAGGGTTTCCACCACGGAGGAGTCCAAGTGGTGGAAGGCACCCCGAGGTGCCTTGGGGGGGAGGGGAACCCTCCCCTGGCCGCCGCACCTAGGAGATTGGATCTCCTAGGCTGCGCACCACCCCCCCTTGGCCCTCCTATATATAGTGGAGGAGAGGAGGGATTTCATACCTCAGCCTTTGGTGCTTCCTCTCTCCCCGTTACGTCTCTCTCTCGCAGTATAGGCGAAGCCCTGCTACTGTGACGCCCTGCATCCTCCACCACGCCGTCGTGCTGCTGGATCTTCATCAACCTCTCTTCCCCCCTTGCTGGATCAATAAAGGAGGAGACGTCATCCGTTCCGTACGTGTGTTGAACGCGGAGGCACCGTCCGTTCGGTGCTTGATCATCGGTGATTTGAATCACGTCGTGTTTGACTACATCATCCCCGTTCTTTGAACGCTTCCGCTCGCGATCTACAAGGTACGTAGATGCATCTAATCACTCGTTGCTAGATGAACTCCTAGATGGATCTTGGTGAAACGAGTAGGAAATTTTTTGTTTTCTGCAACGTTATTCAACAGTGGCATCATGAGCTAGGTCTATGCGTAGTTCTCTTGCACGAGTAGAACACAAAGTAGTTGTGGGCGTTGATTTTGTTCAATATACTTGCCGTTACTAGTCTTATCTTGATTCGGCGGCATCGTGGGATGAAGTGGCCCGGACCGACCTTACACGTATTCTTACGTGAGACAGGTTCCACCGACTGACATGCACTAGTTGCATAAGGTGGCCAGCGGGTGTCTGTCTCTCCTACTTTAGTCGGATCGGATTCGATGAAAAGGGTCCTTATGAAGGGTAAATAGCAATTGGCATATCACGTTGTGGTCTTTGCGTAGGTAAGAAACGTTCTTGCTAGAAACCCATAGCAGCCATGTAAAACATGCAAACAACAATTAGAGGACGTCTAACTTGTTTTTGCAGGGCATGCTATGTGATGTGATATGGCCAAAAGGATGTGATGAATGATATATGTGATGTATGAGATTGATCATGTTCTTGTACAAGGAATCACGACTTACATGTCGATGAGTATGACGATCTACAAGGATGATCATGGAGCCCCAAGATGGAGATCAAAGGAGCTATGTGATATTGGCCATATCATGTCACTATTATTATTTGATTACATGTGATGTTTATCATGTTTTGCATCTTGTTTACTTAAAACGACGGTAGTAAATAAGATGATCCATTTCAACAATTTCAAGAAGTGTTCTCCCCTAACTGTGCACCGTTGCTATAGTTCGTCGCTTCGAAGCACCACGTGTTAATCGGGTGTGATAGATCCTTTCGTTCACATACAACGGGTGTAAGAAGTTTTACACATGCAAAAACACTTAGGGTTAACTTGACGAGCCTAGCATGTGAAGACATGGCCTCGGAACACAGAGACCGAAAGGTCGAACACGAGTCGTATGGAAGATACGATCAACATGGAGATGTTCACCGACGATGACTAGTCCGTCTCACGTGTTAATCGGACACGGCTTAGTCGACTTGGATCGTGTAACACTTAGATGACTAGAGGGATGTCTAATCTGAGTGGGAGTTCATTAATAATTTGATTAGATGAACTTAATTATCATGAACTTAGTCTAAAATCTTTACAATATGTCCTGTAGATCAAATGGCCAACGTTGTATTCAATTTCAACGCGTTCCTAGAGAAAACCAAGCTGAAAGACGATGGCAGCAACTATACGGACTGGGTCCGGAACCTGAGGATCATCCTCATAGCTGCCAAGAAAGATTATGTCCTACAAGCACCGCTAGGTGATCCACCCGTCCCACAGAACCAAGACGCTATGAACGCTTGGCAGACACGTACTGATGACTACTCCCTCGTTCAGTGCCGCATGCTTTATAGCTTAGAGCCGGGGCTCCAAAAGCGTTTTGAGAGACATGGAGCATATGAGATGTTCGAAGAGCTAAAAATGGTTTTTCAAGCTCATGCCCGGATCGAGAAATACGAAGTCTCCGATAAATTCTTCAGCTGTAAGATGGAGGAAAATAGTTCTGTCAGTGAGCACATACTCACTATGTCTGGGTTGCATAACCGCTTGACTCAGCTGGGAGTTAATCTCCCGGATGACGCGGTCATTGACAGAATCCTCCAGTCGCTTCCACCAAGCTACAAGAGCTTTGTGATGAACTTCAATATGCAGGGGATGGTAAAGACCATTCCTGAAGTATTTGCTATGCTGAAATCAGCAGAGGTAGAAGTCAAGAAGGAACATCAAGTGTTGATGATGAATAAAACCACTAAGTTCAAGAAGAGCAAGGGTAAAAAGACCTTCAAGAAGGACGGCAAGGAAGTTGCTGCGCCCGGCAAGCAAGCTGTCGGGAAGAAGTCAAAGAATGGACCCAAGCCTGAGACAGAGTGCTTTTATTGCAAAGGGAAGGGTCACTGGAAGCGGAACTGCCCTAAATACTTAGCGGATAAGAAGGCCGGCAACACCAAAGGTATATTTGATATACATGTGATTGATGTGTACCTTACCAGTACTCGTAGTAACTCCTGGGTATTTGATACCGGTGCCGTTACTCATATTTGTAACTCACCACAGGAGCTGCGGAATAAACGGAAACTGGAGAAGGACGAGGTGACGATGCGCGTCGGGAATGGTTCCAAGGTCGATGTGATCGCCGTCGGCACGCTACCTCTAAATTTACCTACGGGATTAGTTATAAACCTCAATAATTGTTATTTAGTGCCATGTCTGAGCATGAACATTGTATCAGGATCTCGTTTAATACGAGATGGCTACTCATTTAAATCCGAGAATAATGGTTGTTCTATTTATATGAGAGATATGTTTTATGGTCATGCTCCGATAGTCAATGGTTTATTCTTAATGAATCTCGAGCGTATTACTACACATATTCATAGTGTGAATACCAAAAGATGTAAAGTTGATAATGATAGTCCCACATACTTGTGGCACTGCCGCCTTGGTCACATAGGTGTCAAACGCATGAAGAAGCTCCATGCAGATGGACTTTTAGAATCTCTTGATTATGAATCATTTGACACGTGTGAACCATGCCTCATGGGAAAAATGACCAAGACTCCGTTCTCAGGAACAATGGAGCGAGCAACCAACTTATTGGAAATCATACATACTGATGTGTGCGGTCCAATGAGTGTTGAGGCTCGCGGTGGCTATCGTTATGTTCTCACCCTCACTGATGACTTAAGTAGATATGGGTATGTCTACTTAATGAAACACAAGTCTGAAACCTTTGAAAAGTTCAAGGAATTTCAGAGTGAAGTTGAGAATCAACGTGACAGGAAAATCAAGTTTCTACGATCAGATCGTGGAGGAGAATACTTGAGTCACGAATTTGGCACACACTTAAGAAAATGTGGAATAGTTTCACAACTAACGCCGCCTGGAACACCTCAGCGTAATGGTGTGTCCGAACGTCGTAATCGCACTTTATTAGATATGGTGCGATCTATGATGTCTCTTGCCGATTTACCGTTATCTTTTTGGGGCTATGCTTTAGAGACTGCCGCATTCACTTTAAATAGGGCTCCGTCGAAATCCGTTGAGACGACACCATATGAATTATGGTTTGGGAAGAAACCTAAGCTGTCGTTTCTAAAAGTTTGGGGATGCGATGCTTATGTCAAGAAACTTCAACCTGAAAAGCTCGAACCCAAGTCGGAAAAATGCGTCTTCATAGGATACCCTAAAGAAACTTATGGGTATACCTTCTACCTCAGATCTGAAGGCAAGATCTTTGTTGCCAGGAATGGATTCTTTCTAGAGAAAGAGTTTCTCTCGAAAGAAGTAAGTGGGAGGAAAGTAGAACTTGATGAAGTATTGCCTCTTGAACCGGTAAATGGCGCAACTCAAGAAAATGTTCCTGAGGTGCCTGCACCGACTAGAGAGGAAGTTATTCATGATGATCAAGATACTTCTGATCAAGCTCCTACTGAAATTCGAAGGTCCACAAGGACACGTTCCGCACCAGAGTGGTACGTAAACCTGTCTTGGAAATCATGTTGTTAGACAACGGTGAACCTTCGAACTATGAAGAAGCGATGGCGGGACCGGATTCCGACAAATGGCTAGAAGCCATGAAATCCGAGATAGGATCCATGTATGAAAACGAAGTATGGACTTTGACTGACTTGCCCGTTGAACGGCGAGCCATAGAAAATAAATGGATCTTTAAGAAGAAGACAGACGCGGATGGTAATGTGACCATCTATAAAGCTAGGCTTGTCGCTAAGGGTTATCGACAAGTTCAAGGGGTTGACTACGATGAGACTTTCTCACCGGTAGCGAAGCTGAAGTCCGTCCGAATCATGTTAGCGATTGCCGCATTCTATGATTATGAAATATGGCAAATGGATGTCAAAACGGCATTCCTTAATGGTTTCCTTAAGGAAGAATTGTATATGATGCAGCCGGAAGGTTTTGTCGATCCTAAGAATGCTAACAAGGTGTGCAAGCTCCAACGCTCGATTTATGGGCTGGTGCAAGCATCTCGGAGTTGGAACATTCGCTTTGATGAGATGATCAAAGCGTTTGGGTTTACGCAGACTTATGGAGAAGCCTGCGTTTACAAAAAGTGAATGGGAGCTCTGTAGCATTTCTCATACTATATGTAGATGACATACTTTTGATGGGAAATGATATAGAACTCTTGGACAGCATCAAGGCCTACTTGAATAAAAGTTTTTCAATGAAGGACCTTGGAGAAGCTGCTTATATATTAGGCATCAAGATCTACAGAGATAGATCAAGACGCCTCGTAGGTCTTTCACAAAGCACATACCTTGATAAGATTTTGAAGAAGTTCAAAATGGATCAGTCCAAGAAAGGGTTCTTGCCTGCTTTGCAAGGTATGAAATTGAGCTCAGCTCAATGTCCGACCACGGCAGAAGAGATAGAAGAGATGAGTGTCATCCCCTATGCCTCAGCCATAGGTTCTATTATGTATGCCATGCTGTGTACCAGACCTGATGTAAACCTTGCCGTAAGTTTGGTAGGAAGGTACCAAAGTAATCCCGGCAAGGAACACTGGACAGCGGTCAAGAATATCCTGAAGTACCTGAAAAGGACTAAGGAAATGTTTCTCGTTTATGGAGGTGACGAAGAGCTCATCGTAAAGGGTTACGTCGACGCTAGCTTCGACACAGATCTGGATGACTCTAAGTCACAAACCGGATACGTGTATATGTTGAATGGTGGAGTAGTGAGCTGGTGCAGCTGCAAACAGAGCGTCGTGGCGGGATCTACATGTGAAGCGGAGTACATGGCAGCCTCGGAGGCAGCACATGAAGCTATATGGGTGAAGGAGTTCATCACCGACCTAGGAGTCATACCCAATGCGTCGGGGCCAATCAAACTCTTTTGTGACAACACTGGAGCTATTGCACTTGCCAAGGAGCCCAGGTTTCACAAGAAGACAAGGCACATCAAGCGTCGCTTCAACTCCATTCGTGAAAATGTTCAAAATGGAGACATAGAGATTTGTAAAGTACATACGGACCTGAATGTAGCAGATCCGTTGACTAAACCTCTCCCTAGGGCAAAACATGATCAACACCAGAATTCCATGGGTGTTCGATCCATCACAATGTAACTAGATTATTGACTCTAGTGCAAGTGGGAGACTGTTGGAAATATGCCCTAGAGGCAATAATAAAAGCATTATTATTATATTTCTTTGTTCATGATAATTGTCTTTATTCATGCTATAACTGTATTATCCGGAAATCGTAATACACGTGTGAATACATAGACCATAATATGTCCCTAGTAAGCCTCTAGTTGACTAGCTCGTTGATCAACAGATAGTCATGATTTCCTGGCTATGGACATTGGATGTCATTGATAACAGGATCACATCATTAGGAGAATGATGTGATGGACAAGACCCAATCCTAAGCATAGTACAAAGATCGTGTAGTTCGTTTGCTAGAGCTTTTCCAATGTCAAGTATCTTTTCCTTTGACCATGAGATCGTGTAACTCCCGGATACCGTAGGAGTGCTTTGGGTGTATCAAACGTCACAACGTAACTGGGTGACTATAAAGGTGCATTACAGGTATCTCCGAAAGTGTCTGTTGGGTTGACACGGATCGAGACTGGGATTTGTCACTCTGGATAACGGAGAGGTATCACTGGGCCCACTCGGTAATGCATCATCATTATGAGCTCAAGGTGACCAAGTGGTTGATCATGGGATCATGCATTACGGTACGAGTAAAGTGACTTGCCGGTAACGAGATTGAACAAGGTATTGGGATACCGACGATCGAGTCTCGGGCAAGTAACACACCGATTGACAAAGGGAATTGTATACGGGGTTGATTAATCCTCGACATCGTGGTTCATCCGATGAGATCATCGTGGAGCATGTGGGAGCCATCATGGGTATCCAGATCCCGCTGTTGGTTATTGACCGGAGAGTCGTCTCGGTCATGTCTGCTTGTCTCCCGAACCCGTAGGGTCTACACACTTAAGGTTCAGTGACGCTAGGGTTATGAAGATACGAATATGTAGTAACCCGAATGTTGTTCGGAGTCCCGGATGAGATCCCGGACGTCACGAGGAGTTCCGGAATGGTCTGGAGGTAAAGAATTATATATAGGAAGTGCTATTTCGGCCATCGGGACAAGTTTCGGGGTTATCGGTATTGTACCGGGACCATCGGAGGGGTCCCGGGGGCCCACCGGGTGGGGCCACCTGTCCCGGGGGGCCACATGGGCTATAGGGGGTGCGCCTTGGCCTTCATGGGCCAAGGGCACCAGCCCTACTAGGCCCATGCGCCTAGGGTTTCCACCACGGAGGAGTCCAAGTGGTGGAAGGCACCCCGAGGTGCCTTGGGGGGGAGGGAAACCCTCCCCTTGCCGCCGCACCTAGGAGATTGGATCTCCTAGGCTGCGCACCACCCCCCCTTGGCCCTCCTATATATAGTGGAGGAGAGGAGGGATTTCATACCTCAGCCTTTGGTGCTTCCTCTCTCCCCGTTACGTCTCTCTCTCGCAGTATAGGCGAAGCCCTGCTACTGTGACGCCCTGCATCCTCCACCACGCCGTCGTGCTGCTGGATCTTCATCAACCTCTCTTCCCCCCTTGCTGGATCAAGAAAGGAGGAGACGTCATCCGTTCCGTACGTGTGTTGAACACGGAGGCACCGTCCATTCGGTGCTTGATCATCGGTGATTTGAATCACGTCGTGTTCGACTACATCATCCCCGTTCTTTGAACGCTTCCGCTCGCGATCTACAAGGTACGTAGATGCATCTAATCACTCGTTGCTAGATGAACTCCTAGATGGATCTTGGTGAAACGAGTAGGAAAATTTTTGTTTTCTGCAACGTTATCCAACAATACCGACGGTCGAATCTCGGGCAAGTAACATACCGATGACAAAGGGAATAACGTATGTTGTTATGCGGTTTGACCGATAAAGATATTTGTAGAATATTTAGGATCAATATGAACATCCAGGTTCTGCTATTGGTTATTGACCGGAGATGTGTCTCGATCATGTCTACATAGTTCTCGAACCCGTAGGGTCCGCACGCTTAATGTTCGATGACGATTTGATTATGAGTTATGTGTTTTGATGACCGAAGTTTGTTTGGAGTCCCGGATGAGTTCACGGACATGACGAGGAGTCTCAAAATTTCCGAGAGGTAAAGATTGATATATTGGACGAAGGTATTCGGACACCGGAATGGTTTCGGAAAGGTTCGGGTATTTTTCGGAGTACCAGGAGGTTACCGGAACCCCCTAGGGAATATTGGGCCTACATGGGCCATAGGGGAGAGGGGAGGCAGCCCACAAGGGGTGGCTGCGCCCCTCCCTATAGGGAGTCCGAATTGGACCAGGGAGGGGGGCGCTCCCCCCTTTCCTTCTCCTCTTCCTCTCCCTTCCCTATTTCCCCTCTCCGGATAAGGAAAGGGAGTCCAACTAGGATTGGGAGTCCTAGTTGGACTCCCCCCTTTGGTGTGCCCCCTAGGCCAGCCGCCTCCTCCCCTCCTACTTTATATACGGGGGCGGGGGTGGGGGAGGGGGTCCCAAACTATGCGTCTAGGATCGATGGTAACCTGTCCTTGAGCAGGGAGCCTGTGGTGGATCGCCGCGGTCAGGTATCTGGCCGCCCG
Source organism: Triticum urartu (assembly GCF_056163025.1). Lineage (NCBI taxonomy): Eukaryota > Viridiplantae > Streptophyta > Magnoliopsida > Poales > Poaceae > Triticum > Triticum urartu. Next base: position 118,487,481 of record NC_141876.1, on the reverse strand, counting down.
AAGCTTTGCAATATCCTCCTCTGTGACAGAGGAAGCCACCCATCGACCTTGAAGGCTGGGTCCGGACATGATGGGAAAGCTTGAAGCAACAAAGTCGAACGTTGGGTGCTAGAACTCGAGGTTGGAAAGGTTGAGGAGAAGCTGAGCGTAAAAGGACGACCCTTGGTTCCTTTATAAAGGCCGCGGGTATTGAACGCCTCCTTGTCCGTGTCAAAACCGGCGGATCTAGGGTAGGGGGTCCTGAACTGTGTGTCTAAGGCGGATGGTAACAGGAGGCAGGGGACACGATGTTTTACCCAGGTTCGGGCCCTCTTGATGGAGGTAAAACCCTACGTCCTGCTTGGTTTATTCTTGATGATATGAGTATTACAAGAGTTGATCTACCACGAGATCGGAGAGGCTAAACCCTAGAAGCTAGCCTATGGTATGATTGTATTTTGGCCTACGGACTAAAACCCTCCGGTTTATATAGACACCGGAGGGGGCTAGGGTTACACAAGGTCGGTTACAAAGGAGGAGATATCCATATCCATACTGCCTAGCTTGCCTTCCACGCCAAGTAGAGTCCTATCCGGACACGGGATGAAGTCTTCAATCTTGTATCTTCATAGTCCAACAGTCCGGCCAAAGGATATAGTCTGGCTGTCCGGAGACCCCCTAATCCAGGACTCCCTTAGTAGCCCCTGAACCAGGCTTCAATGACGATGAGTCCGGCGCGCAGTGTTGTCTTCGGCATTGCAAGGCGGGTTCCTCCTCCGGATACACCACAGAAGAGTTTGAATAAAAGGATAGTGTCCGACCCTACAAAATACGTTCCACATACCACCGTAGAGAGAATAATATTTCCACAAATCTAATCTGCTGACACGTTTTGGCAACATGACATCATGCCATGGCTCGGTGATTATTCGAACCGTTTTTCTTTAACTAGCCCCGCACATAACGCGAGGCAGTTTCTTGACACGTCTTGTCAAAGCAGAGATCGTGTCCCCCTTATTACGGGATTCTCATCAATACGGGCGTGGGTAACCCAACCGTTCCATCAATTACGGCGCTTGAGGGATAAGCGAGTTTTACCAGGCTAGTGGGGGCACATAGTTTCGGCCGCCCTTATAAAGGGATAAGGTTTAACCTTTTTCTACCCACGCCTTCTTCCTCCTTGCTCATCCATCCTTGCACACTCGAGCTCCAACGCCCAAGTCCACATCCTTCTCCTCAACCTTCTCCAAACATGTCCGGAGCGGGAGGCAAGTGGATGGCTTCCTCCGTCACGGAGGGACACATCAAAAAGCTGCACAGAGCCGGATACTTAGCTGCGAATATCACGCATCGGCTGCCCGCTGCAGGGCAGATCGTCCCTTCCCCGGAACCTCACGAGAGGGTAGTCTTCCTCCACCACTTCCTGCCCGAACTGGGGTTTCCCCTCCATCCATTCGTCTGCGGTCTTATGTTCTACTATGGGCTGGACTTTCATGATCTGGCCCCGAACTTCATCCTCAATATTTCGGCGTTCATCATCGTGTGTGAGGCTTTCCTCCGCATTCGGCCCCACTTCGGCATGTGGCTGAAGACCTTCAATATCAAGCCGAAGGTGGTGGGAGGCCAACAAGCAGAATGCGGCGGAGCCATGGTGGGCAAGATGCACAATGTTATATGGCTTGAAGGCTCCTTTGTGGAGACCATAAAGGGGTGGCAATCGGCATGGTTCTACATCACCGAGCCGCGCGACACCAACTGGGTGGTGGCTCCCGAGTTTTGATCCAGAATCCCCACGCGGCTCACCTCCTGGAAATAGAAGGGCCTATCCTGGGGTTCATCAGTGGAGCTAGACGGACTCTAGAAATGTATCCGGAATATGGCAAGCAAGAAGCTCAAGCTTGTCAACATAGTCCAGGTCATGCTCTTCCGCCGGATCCTCCCGTGTCAACAACGGGATTTCAACTTGTGGGAGTTCGACCCGGCCTAGCACCAGACTCTGAGTGAGCTCTTCAACACGACGCACAAGGACGTCTAGAGGGTGCTGTTCAAGGGTGCCGAGGTCCCTCCCTCTCTCACCGAGGACCGCGGGCTAAGCGCGAAGCATCCTACGAATCCGATAAGTTTTGTACATCTGGTAGGATTTTTACTTCCCATAGCTTAACCACGTGCGGGGTCTGAGCTCCCATGCCTTTGACAGGACTGGGTGGGGGCATCGGAGAAGATCAACTGTCCGGCCCCTTTACCCGAAGACGCTGCGGACGCTCTCCTGACGGAGATGCTGACTCCGGCTCCTTACAAGGTGCCGGAGAAGACCAAGAAGAAGGCCAAGGGAACCCGAAAGAGTTCCCGACGCCAGGTGGTATCGGACTCCTCGTCCGATGACTCTGCGATGCACTCCTTCCACAAAGACGAGGAGGAAGATGAAGATGCTCCCTCTCCAGCCAGGGGAGACAAGAAAAGGAAGGCCGCCCCAACCGGGGGGGGGGGCGAAGGGTCCAAGAAGGGAAGGACTCTCCTTCCGGACTGCTCCACCACCGCCGCCGAAGACGAAGATGAGTGGCTGCTGAGGGCCAAGCCCCTGGCGAAGTCGTAAGTATTTGGATACCAGAGTAACTCATAGCATACCTTTGTCGCACTGCTTCTCCTAACACCGAATATGATTATGCAGACCGCCCCAAGCCTGTATCGACGTATCTTCGTCGGGCGGCTCCTTGGACTCGTCGGATATGGATAGCGATCCAATTCCGACTGCCACCTCCCATTGCCCGAAGGACAATGCCGAGGTGCTGTCTCAAGAGGCACCGGGTCAAGGGGAGACAGTCCCGGAGGCGCCTCAAGGCGACCTTCCGGACTCCGGGAGTAGAGGGGGTAAGGCTCCCGAGGGCTCCGAGTTCGGCCTTCAGCCAAACACTGCGCCGGAACCTCCAGTGGTTCCGGACTCGGGCAGGCGGCCTCCTTCCAAAAGGGGCAAGACGCCCGTGCTGGTGACCTCTGTCCATCCAGAGGCACCGGACAATCTGCTGGGAGTGCTTCGCAGCGCTTCCATCGACGAGGAGCACCGCACTATTATGAGTGCGGTGATCCAGAAGGTTTAGTCTACCAAGAGCGGACTGACTAAAGCCTGTGCCAGCCTTCTAACCGGCTTTGAGGTAAGTATTTGAAATATAAGAAAAATATTACCGCATAGACAGTAGCCCCTGATGCTCTGTTTGGTGTTCAAAAAGAAAAGCCGAATAGAGGATCAACTAATATCTACAGGAGTCTAATATAAGTATGTCTATATGCATATGCAGGCTTCGCTGCTGACCTCTGCCGCACTGACTGCGAAGGTCGCCGTACTGAAGCAGGACCTTGAAGGGTCCAAGAAAGAGCTCGACCTTGCTAAGAGGCAGCTCAAGGAGAACAAAGGTAAGTAATACCTAGTGTGTAGATATGTATATATATAAAAGGGATGTGATTGCAAAATGACATGATCATCTTTAATTTGCCAGGGGCCACGACCGAAGTGGCAACCCTGAAGCAAGCGCTATCCGAGGCCGAAAACAAAGCGGCCCAGGAGCGCACCGAGCGGGAAAAACAAGAGGCACGGGTGGGCGAGGTGCAGCAAGAGCTCCACGCTCTCGTGACGAAGCACGAGGTGTTGGAGCTTGACTTGAAGACGCGAGAGTCCGAGCTTGCCGCGGCCCTTGAGAGTGCAAAGAGTGCCAAGGCCAAAGCCCAAAAGGCCCTCCAGGATATTGATGCGATGAAGAAGATAGCGGCGGGTAAGGCATTGTTGGGTTTCGTAGTAATTTCAAAAAATTTCCTACGCACACGTAAGATCATGGTGATGCATAGCAACGAGAGGGGAGAGTGTTGTCTACGTACCCACGCAGACCGACTGTGGAAGCATTGACGCAACGTAGAGGAAGTAGTCGTACGTCTTCCCGATCCGACCGATCCAAGCACCGTTACTCCGGCACCTCCGAGTTCTTAGCACACGTACAGCTCGATGACGCTCCCCAGGCTCCGATCCAGCGAAGCTTCGGGGATGAGTTCCATCAGCACAACGGCGTGGTGACGATGATGATGTTCTACCGATGCAGGGCTTCGCCTAAGCACTACAACGATATGACCGAGGTGGAATATGGTGGCAGGGGGCACCGCACACGGCTAAGGAACGATCACGTGGATCAACTTGTGTGTCCTAGGGTGCCCCCCTGCCTCCGTATATAAAGGAGCCAAGGGGGAGGGGGCGGCCGGCCAAGGAGGGCGCGCCAAGGGAGTCCTACTCCCTCTGGGAGTAGGATTCCCCCCCCAATCCTAGTTGGAATAGGATTCCTCGAGGGGGGAAAGAGAGAGAGGGGGCCGGCCACCTCTCCTTGTCCTAATAGGACTAGGGGAGGGGGGAGGCGCGCGGCCCACCTTGGGCTGCCCCTTTCTCCTTTCCACTAAAGCCCACTAAGGCCCATATAGCTCCCGGGGGGTTCCGGTAACCTCCCGGTACTCCGGTAAAAACCCGATTTCACCCGGAACACTTCCGATATCCAAACATAGGCTTCCAATATATCAATATTTATGTCTCGACCATTTCGAGACTCCTCGTCATGTCCATTATCACATCCGGGACTCCAAACAATCTTCGGTACATCAAAATGCATAAACTCATAATAACTGTCATCGTAACGTTAAGCGTGCGGACCCTACGGTTCGAGAACAATGTAGACATGACCGAGACACGTCTCCGGTCAATAACCAATAGCGGGACCTGGATGCCCATATTGGCTCCTACATATTCTACGAAGATCTTTATCGGTCAGACCGCATAACAACATACGTTGTTCCCTTTGTCATCGGTATGTTACTTGCCCGAGATTCGATCATCGGTATCCAATACCTAGTTCAATCTCGTTACCATCAAGTCTCTTTACTCGTTCCGTAATACATCATCTCGCAACTAACTCATTAGTTGCAATGCTTGCAAGGCTTATGTGATGTGCATTACCGAGAGGGCCCAGAGATACCTCTCCGACAATCGGAGTGACAAATCCTAATCTTGAAATACGCCAACCCAACATGTACCTTTGGAGACACCTGTAGAGCTCCTTTATAATCACCCAGTTACGTTGTGATGTTTGGTAGCACACAAAGTGTTCCTCCGGCAAACGGGAGTTGCATAATCTCATAGTCATAGGAACATGTATAAGTCATGGAGAAAGCAATAGCAACGTACTAAACGATCGGGTGCTAAGCTAATGGAATGGGTCATGTCAATCAGATCATTCATCTAATGATGTGATCCCGTTAATCAAATAACAACTCTTTTGTCCATGGTTAGGAAACATAACCATCTTTGATTAACAAGCTAGTCAAGTAGAGGCATACTAGTGACACTCTGTTTGTCTATGTATTCACACATGTATTATGTTTCCGGTTAATACAATTCTAGCATGAATAATAAACATTTATCATGATATAAGGAAATAAATAATAATTTTATTATTGCCTCTAGGGCATATTTCCTTCAGTCTCCCACTTGCACTAGAGTCAATAATCTAGATCACATCACCATGTGATTAACATCGATAGTTCACATCATCATGTGATTAACACCCATAGTTCACATCGCCATGTGACCAACACCCAAAGGGTTTACTAGATTCAGTAATCTAGTTCTCATCGCTATGTGATTAACACCCAAAGAGTACTAAGGTGTGATCATGTTTTGCTTGTGAGAGAATCTTAGTCAACGGGTCTGCCATATTCAGATCCACATGTATTTTACAAATTTCTATGTCAACAATGCTCTGCATGGAGCTACTCTAGCTAATTGCTTCCACTTTCAATATGTATCTAGACCGAGACTTAGAGTCATCTAGATTAGTGTCAAAACTTGCATCGGCGTAACCCTTTACGACGAACCTTTTTGTCACGCCCATAATCGAGAAACATATCCTTATTTCACTAAGGATAATTCTGACCGCTGTCCAGTGATCTACTCCTAGATCACTATTGTACTTCCTTTCCAAATCAATGCAGGGTATACAATAGATCTGGTATACAGCATGACATACTTTATAGAACCTATGGCCAAGGCATAGGGAATGACTTTCATTCTCTTTCTATCTTCTGCCGTGGTCAGGCTTTGAGTCTTACTCAACTTCACACCTTGTAATACAGGCAAGAACTCTTTCTTTGACTGCTCCATTTTGAACTACTTCAAAATCTTGTCAAGGTATGTACTCATTGAAAAAACTTATCAAGCGTCTTGATCTATCTCTATAGATCTTGGAGCTCAATATGTAAGCAGCTTCACCGAAGTCTTTCTTTGAAAAAACTCCTTTCAAACACTCCTTTATGCTTTACAGAATAATTCTACATTATTTCCGATCAACAATATGTCATTCACATATACTTATCAAAAATGCTGTAGTGCTCCCACTCACTTTCTTGTAAATACAGGCTTCACCGCAAGTCTGTATAAAACTATATGCTTTGATCAACTCATCAAAGCGTATATTCCAACTCCGAGATGCTTGGACCAGTCCACAGATGGATCGCTGGAGCTTGCACATTTTGTTAGCACCTTTCGGATTGACAAAACCTTCTGGTTGCATCATATACAACTCTTCTTTAATAAATCCATTAAGGAATGCAGTTTTGTTTATCCATTTACCAGATTTCATAAAATGCAGCAATTACTAACATGATTCGGACAGACTCAAGCATAGATGCTTGAACTTGTCGAAAACCTTTTGCGACAATTCTAGCTTTATAGATAGTAACACTACTATCAGCGTCCGTCTTCCTCTTGAAGATCCATTTATTCTCAATTGCTTGCCGATCATCGGGCAAGTCAACCAAAGTCCAAACTTTGTTCTCATACATGGATCATATCTCAAATTTCATGGCCTCTAACCATTTCGCGGAATCTGGGCTCATCATCGCTTCCTCATAGTTCGTAGGTTCGTCATGGTCAAGTAACATGACCTCTAGAACAGGATTACCGTACCACTCTGGTGCGGATCTCACTCTGGTTTACCTACGAGATTCGGTAGTAACTTGATCTGAAGTTACATGATCATCATCATTAGCTTCCTCACTAATTGGTGTAGTAGTCACAAGAACAGATTTTTGTGATGAACTACTTTCCAATAAGGGAGAAGGTACAATTACCTTATCAAGTTTTCTACTTTCTTCCCACTCACTTCTTTCGAGAGAAACTCCTTCTCTAGAAAGTTTCCGAATTTAGCAACAAAAGTCTTGCCTTCGGATCTGTGATAGAAGGTGTATCCAATAGTTTCCTTTGGATATCCTATGAAGACACATTTCTCCGATTTGGGTTTGAGCTTATCAGGTTGAAACTTTTTCACATAAGCATTGCAACCTCAAACTTTAAGAAACGACAGCTTAGGTTTCTTGCCAAACCATAGTTCATACGGTGTCGTCTCAACGGATTTAGATGGTGCCCTATTTAATGTGAATGCAGCTGTCTCTGATGCATAACCCCAAAACGATAGTGGTAGATCTGTAAGATACATCATAGATCGCACCATATCTAATAAAGTACGGTTATGACGTTCGGACACACCATTACATTGTGGTGTTCCAGGTGGCGTGAGTAGTGAAACTATTTCACATTGTTTTTAACTGAAGGCCAAACTCGTAACTCAAATACTCTTCTCTACGATCAGATCGTAGAAACTTTATTTTCTTGTTACGATGATTTTTCACTTCACTCTGAAATTCTTTGAACTTTTCAAATGTTTTAGACTTATGTTTCATCAAGTAGATATACTCATATCTGCTCAAATCATCTGTGAAGATCAAAAAATAATGATACCTGTCGTGAGCCTCAATATTCATCGGACCACATACATCAGTATGTATGATTTCCAACAAATCTGTTGCTCGCTCCATTGTTCCAAAGAACGGAGTCTTAGTCATCTTGTCCATGAGGCATGGTTCGCAAGCATCAACTGATTCATAATCAAGTGATTCCAAAAGTCCATCAGCATGGAGTTTCTTCATGCGCTTTACACCAATATGACCTAAACGGCAGTGCCACAAATAAGTTGCACTATCATTATTAACATTGCATCTTTTGGTTTCAATATTATGATTATGTGTATCACTACGATCGAGATCCAACGAACTATTTTCATTGGGTGTGTAACCATATAAGGTTTTATTCATGTAAACAGAACAACAATTTATTCTCTTACTTAAATGAATAACCGTATTACAATAAACATGATCAAATCATATTCATGCCGAACGCAAACACCAAATAACACTTATTTAGGTTCAACACTAATCCAGAAATTATAGGGAGTGTGCGATGATGATCATATCAATCTTGGAACCACTTCCAACACACATCGTCACTTCACCCTTAACTAGTCTCTGTTTATTCTGCAACTCCCGTTTCGAGTTACTAATCTTAGCAACTGAACTAGTATCAAATACTGAGGGGTTGCTATAAACACTAGTAAAGTACACATCAATAAGATGTATATCAAATATACTTATGTTCACTTTGCCATCCTTCTCATCCGCCAATCACTTGGGGTAGTTCCGCTTCTAGTGACTAGTCCCTTTGCAGTAGAAGCACTTAGTCTCAGGCTTAGGACCAGACTTGGGCTTCTTCACTTGAGCAGCAACTTGCTTGCCGTTCTTCTTGAAGTTCCCGTTGTTCCCTTTGCCCTTTTCTTGAAACTAGTGGTCTTGTTAACCATCAACACTTGATGTTTTTCTTGATTTCTACCTTCGTCGATTTCAGCATCACGAAGAGCTTGGGAATTACTTTTGTCATCCCTTGCATATTATAGTTCATCACGAAGTTCTACTAACTTGGTGATGGTGACTAGAGAATTCTGTCAATCACTATTTTATCTGGAAGATTAACTCCCACTTGATTCAAGCGATTGTAGTACCCAGACAATCTGAGCACATGCTCACTAGTTGAGCGATTCTCCTCCATATTTTAGCTATAGAACTTGTTGGAGACTTCATATCTCTCAACTCGAGTATTTGCTTGAAATATTAACTTCAACTCCTGGAACATCTCATATGGTCCATGACGTTCAAAACGTCTTTGAAGTCCCGATTCTAAGTTGTTAAGCATGGTGCACTAAACTATCAAGTAGTCATCATATTGAGCTAGCCAAACGTTCATAACGTCCGCATCTGCTCCTGCAATAGGCCCGTCACCTAGCGGTGCATCAAGGACATAATTCTTCTATGCAGCAATGAGGATAAACCTCAGATCACGGATCCAATCCGCATCATTGCTACTAACATCTTTCAACACAATTTTCTCTAGGAACATATCAAAATAAACATATGAAAGCAACAATGCGAGCTATTGATCCACAACATAGATATGCTAATACTACCAGGACTAAGTTCATGATAAATTAAAGTTCAATTAATCATATTACTTAAGAACTCCCACTTAGATAGACATCCCTCTAATCTTCTAAGTGATCACGTGATCCAAATCAACTAAACCATAACCGATCATCACGTGAAATGGATTAGTCTTCAATGGTGAACATCATTATGTTGATCATATCTACTATATGATTCACGCTCGACCTTTCGGTCTCCGTGTTCCGAGGCCATATCTGCATATGCTAGGCTCGTCAAGTATAACCCGAGTATTCTGCGTGTGCAAAACTGGCTTGCAACCATTGTAGATGGACGTAGAGCTTATCACACCCGATCATCACGTGGTGTCTGGGCACGACGAACTTTGGCAACGGTGCATACTCAGGGAGAACACTTCTTGATAATTTAGTGAGAGATCATCTTATAATGCTACCGTCAATCAAAGCAAGATAAGATGCATAAAAGGATAAACATCACATGCAATCAATATAAGTGATATGATATGGCCATCATCATCTTGTGCTTGTGATCTCCATCTCCGAAGCACCGTCATGATCACCATCGTCACCGGCGCGACACCTTGATCTCCATCGTAGCATCATTGTCGTCTCGCCAATCTTATGCTTCCACGACTATCGCTACCGCTTAGTGATAAAGTAAAGCATTACATCGCGATTGCATTGCATACAATAAAGCGACAACCATATGGCTCCTGCCAGTTGCCGATAACTCGGTTACAAAACGTGATCATCTCATACAATAAAATTCAGCATCATGCCTTGACCATATCACATCACAACATGCCCTGCAAAAACAAGTTAGACGTCCTCTACTTTGTTGTTGCAAGTTTTACGTGGCTGCTACGGGCTTTAAGCAAGAACCAATCTCACCTACGCATCAAAACCACAACGATAGTTTGTCAATTTGACTCCGTTTTAACCTTCGCAAGGACCGGGCGTAGCCACACTCGGTTCAACTAAAGTTGGAGAGACAGTCGCCCGCAAGCCACCTATGTGCAAAGCACGTCGGGGGAACCGGTCTCGCGCAAGCGTACGCGTAATGTTGGTCCGGGTCGTCTCGTCCAACAATACTGCCGAACCAAAGTATGACATGCTGGTAGGCAGTATGACTTATATCACCCACAACTCACTTGTGTTCTACTCATGCATATAACATCAAACCATAAAACCTAGCCTCTGATGCCACTGTTGGGTTTCGTAGTAATTTCAAAAAAATTCCTACGCACACGCAAGATCATGGTGATGCATAGCAACAAGAGGGGAGAGTGTTGTCTACGTACCCACGCAGACCGACTGCGGAAGCGTTGACGCAACGTAGAGGAAGTAGTCGTACGTCTTCCCGATCCGACCGATCCAAGCACCGTTACTCCGGCACCTCCGAGTTCTTAGCACACGTACAGCTCGATGACGCTCCCCAGGCTCCGATCCAGCGAAGCTTCGGGGATGAGTTCCGTCAGCACAACGGCGTGGTGACGATGATGATGTTCTACTGACGCAGGGCTTCGCCTAAGCACTACAACGATATGACCGAGGTGGAATATGGTGGCAGGGGGCACCGCACACGGCTAAGGAACAATCACGTGGATCAACTTGTGTGTCCTAGGGTGCCCCTTGCCTCCGTATATAAAGGAGCCAAGGGGGAGGGGGCGGCCGGCCAAGGAGGGCGCGCCAAGGGAGTCCTACTCCCTCTGGGAGTAGGATTCCCCCCCTCCCCCAATCCTAGTTGGAATAGGATTCCTCGAGGGGGGAAAGAGAGAGAGGGGGCCGGCCACCTCTACTTGTCCTAATAGGACTAGGGGAGGGGGGAGGCGCGCGGCCCACCTTGGGCTGCCCCTTTCTCCTTTCCACTAAAGCCCACTAAGGCCCATATAGCTCCCGGGGGGTTCCGGTAACCTCCCGGTACTCCGGTAAAAACCCGATTTCACCCGGAACACTTCCGATATCCAAACATAGGCTTCCAATATATCAATCTTTATGTCTCGACCATTTAGAGACTCCTCGTCATGTCCATGATCACATCCGGGACTCCGAACAATCTTCGGTACATCAAAATGCATAAACTCATAATAACTGTCATCGTAACGTTAAGCGTGCGGACCCTACGGTTCGAGAACAATGTAGACATGACCGAGACACGTCTCCGGTCAATAACCAATAGAGGGACCTGGATGCCCATATTGGCTCCTACATATTCTACGAAGATCTTTATCGGTCAGACCGCATAACAACATACGTTGTTCCCTTTGTCATCGGTATGTTACTTGCCCGAGATTCGATCGTCGGTATCCAATACCTAGTTCAATCTCGTTACCAGCAAGTCTCTTTACTCGTTCCGTAATACATCATCTCGCAACTAACTCATTAGTTGCAATGCTTGCAAGGCTTATGTGATGTGCATTACCGAGAGGGCCCAGAGATACCTCTCCGACAATCGGACTGACAAATCCTAATCTCGAAATACGCCAACCCAACATGTACCTTTGGAGACACCTGTAGAGCTCCTTTATAATCAGCCAGTTACATTGTGATGTTTGGTAGCACACAAAGTGTTCCTATGGCAAACGGGAGTTGCATAATCTCATAGTCATAGGAACATGTATAAGTCATGGAGAAAGCAATAGCAACATACTAAACGATCGGGTGCTAAGCTAATGGAATGGGTCATGTCAATCAGATCATTCATCTAATGATGTGATCCCATTAATCAAATAACAACTCTTTTGTCCATGGTTAGGAAACATAACCATCTTTGATTAACAAGCTAGTCAAGTAGAGGCATACTAGTGACACTCTGTTTGTCTATGTATTCACACATGTATTATGTTTCCGGTTAATACAATTCTAGCATGAATAATAAACATTTATCATGATATAAGGAAATAAATAATAATTTTATTATTGCCTCTAGGGCATATTTCCTTCAGGCATTCTATATGCAAAGCAAGCCCGTGGGAAGGTGCACTGGGCCAAGATGGACGTCGTGAAGTTGGTGAAGGAAGGGCCGCCGTAGGGCAAGGAGCATCACCACCCCGAGATGTACTATGAGGGTGTCCTGAAGGGTGCCCGTCTTGTAGCGGACGAGTGTGCGAAAGATGTAATATTTGAATAAACTTGCTCGTATAATCCTGTATTATGAAAACTTGTTCATATGCGCTATGCAACGCTTGTTTGAATTTAAAATATTGCCTTCTGTTTGGCTGTTTATCAAATCTGGGAGATGGCTAGTCTTCGGGTTCTGCCCCCACGCCACGAGTGCTGGGGTGTTCGGGATAAACCTGAGCACTCTTGTTCCCATTTTTGGGTCCTTCGAGGGAGGTGCTCAGCACAACGGACAAGGCAATCAGACTATAATGCGTTATTACTCTTAGTTAGCCATAGAATTCTATAATTTTAAATTTCGGCGAAGCCCCTAGTATTCAGAAGGCCGATTTCGGGGCACTATACACGCCTTAAGCCGGACAGGGCCGACTCCTCGCTCTAAGCGGCATAAGTCTTTAGGGACTTGAGACCTCTCGAACAGCGACCAGTCTCTCGCCTTATCATGATAGTCAGTTTTAGCTTTCTCTACTGAGGTGCTTAGCCCAGCAGAACCGGGGCACAATCGCAGTAGTTTTCCTAGTGCTACCTTAGCCGATATAGCGGAACGTAAGGTACCAAAACATGGGAGCCAGGCAAACCCAACTATTGACCCAAGATATGATTCGGAGCTGATGCATATAATGCTATAAGTTCGGGGTGCCGCACTGTCGAAAGTGTTTGGATTTCTCACGCCGTATTATGGGGTATGCCTAAGCCCCTAGTGTATTGGCCGTACCAAAATGTACGGGTGCTAGATGTCATGAATGAACATATATATATATATATGTAAAAGGAAGAATGCAATAATAGTCTTAATGCTATGCCTTGTTAATTCCAAAAAGGTGCGTTAAAGTAGAATGATACAAGTAGTGCGATAAGCAAAAAGTAGGACTGTTTGACATGTCCCTTCCAAGGGCAAGCTGAGGAATAGTATTAAAGCAAATATTTCACTCGTTATCGTAATCCACCTGGGAGTTCTGTGGTGTGACGTAGCTTTTTGCCTCCTTGGTTGCTGCATCATGTGTTCGGCAATCATGCTGCCAGACAAGGTTTCCAGAGATTAAAGTCCTGAAAGAGAAAAACAACAAAGCGGGAACCCCCTAGTGCGGTTTAAGCCGTGTCTTGGAGCGTGCCATAGTCGTGCCCCCTCCCCACCTGTGCCCGTGGTATTTTTAATGCGTAATTATGTACGCGTGGCACGGATTTCGCCGTTTGGCTGGGACCGGGGTGGGGCCGCATTGCTATGCAAGCTCGGAACATGCCGGGCGGTCTAGTTGCTGATTACTCCGGCCGCGCTTGAAGGTGTCCGGGTCCTTAATCGCCGAACTAGTGGATTGCCTTAAGAGGCTGCTTTGCACTTCTGCTGCAAGGGCCGCAGTGTGCTCCTCCGTGCGGAGAGAGCGCTCTGTGTTTCCATTGACTGTGATGACCCCCCGAGGTCCTGGCATCTTGAGCTTGAGATATGCATAATGCAGCACCGCATTGAATCTTGCAAATGCGGTTCGCCCGAGCAGTGCATGGTAGCCACTGCGGAACGGGACTATGTCGAAGATTAACTCTTCACTTCGGAAGTTATCCGGGGATCCGAAGACCACTTCCAGTGTGACTGAGCCTGTGCAATGGGCCTCTACACCTGGTATGATGCTTTTAAAGGTCGTTTTTGTGGGTTTGATCCTTGAGGGGTCTATACCCATTTTGCGCACTGTGTCCTGATAAAGCAGGTTCAAGCTGCTGCCGCCATCCATAAGGACTCAAGTGAGGTGAAATCCGTCATTGATTGGGTCTAGGACCAGTGCGGCAAATCCGCCATGACGGATACTAGTGGGGTGGTCCCTGCGATCGAAGGTGATCGGAAAGGAGGACCATGGGTTGAACTTTGGGGCGACTGACTCCAACGCATATACGTCCCTGAGCGCATGCTTCCAGTCCCTCTTGGGGATGTGGGTTGCGTATATCATGTTCACCGTCCGCACTTGTGGGGGGGAACCTCTTCTGTCCTCTGGTGTTCGGCTGCCGGGGCTCCTCCTCGTCATCGCTATGTGATCCCTTATCTTTGTTTTTGGCATTTAACTTGCCGGCCTGCTTGAACACCCAACAATCTCTGTTGGTGTGGTTGGCTGGCTTGTCGGGGGTGCCGTGTATTTGACACGAGCGATCGAGTATACGGTCCAAACTGGATGGGCCCAGAGTGCTTCTTTTGAATGGCTTTTTCCGCTGACCGGGTTTAGAGCCTTTGAATCCGGCATTGACTGTTGTATCCTCGGTATTGTCGCTGTTAATGCGGCGCTTATGTTTTTTGTGACGCGACCTGCCATTGCCGTCCTTGGTATCCGAAGTACCATGGTTCTTTGATATGTTATTGCTGCGATCCAACCAGCTGTCCTCTCCCGCACAGAAGCGGGTCATGAGTGTCGTGAGGGCTGCCATAGATTTCGGCTTTTCCTGGCCAAGGTGCCGGGCGAGCCATTCGTCGCGGATGTTGTGCTTGAAAGCTACTAGGGCCTCTGCATCCGGACAGTCAACGATTTGATTTTTCTTTGTTAGGAACCGTGTCTAGAATTGCCTGGCCAATTCCTCTGGCTGCTGAATTATGTGGCTCAAGTCATTGGCATCTGGTGGTCGCACATAAGTGCCCTGAAAGTTGTCGAGGAATGCAGCTTCCAGATCTTCCCAACAACCAATGGACTCTGCTGGCAAGCTGTTGAGCCAATGCCGATCTGGTCCTTTGAGTTTGAGTGGGAGGTATTTGATGGCGTGTAGGTCATCACCGCAGGCCATGTGGATGTGCAGGAGGAAATCCTCGATCCATACCGCAGGATCTGTTGTGCCGTCGTATGATTCTATATTTACGGGTTTGAAACCCTCTGGGATTTGATGATCCATTACTTCATCTGTGAAGCATAAGGGGTGTGCGGCGCCTCTGTACTGGGCTATATCGCGACGCAGCTCAAATGAGTCTTGCCCGCTGTGTTCGGCCCGGCCGGACTTACTTATACTGTATCCGGCGTGACGATTATCGTCTCGCATAGTGGCGCGCCCTCGTAATCCGTAGATCAATCTTGCGTGTTTTGCTTTGTCCTCCAATACATCTCGCAGGTCTGGCGTATTTCCCCATGCCTTTTTATTTGAATGGCGTCGGGGTGCGGGCTGAGCTTTTGGCTGGAATGCCTCTCTGTCGCGGTCACAAGGTGGCCGATCAGCCGCGTCATACGCCGGGGATGTAGGTTTCGGTGCTTCCTCCTCCAGTCGGGGTAGCAACCTGCACTTTGGGTAACTCTTGGAGGGGCGTTTGAGTTTATATTCCTCAGCCGCCAGGACTTCAGTCCATCTGCCAGCTAGCAAATCTTGATCAGCTTGAAGCTGCTGCTGCTTTTTCTTAAGGCTATTTGCCGTGGCTATAAGCCGGCGCTTGAAGCGCTCTTGTTCGACGGGATCCTCTGGCACGACGAATTCATCATCGTCGAGGCTTGCCTCGTCTTCGGAGGGAGGCATGTAATTATCATCCTCCGCCTATCCATCTGCCGCTCCATCAGGAGGGCTGGCTTCTCCATCCTCCTCCTCTAAATATTGCTGGAGAGGATTGTTGTTGCCTTCGGCACTGTACGGAGTTCTATTATCTCCGGTGCCGGTATCACCGCTTTTGCCTTGGCGGGACTTAGAGCGGCGCCACTGACGCCGGCGCTTGGGTTGCTTCTTGGAGGGGTCATCCTCCGCTGTCCCGTCGCCATTGCCTTCTTTGGGTGTGTCCACCATGTATATGTCATATGATGAGGTGGCTGTCCAGTGCCCTGTGGGCAGTGGTTCCTCTTCGCCTCCCGCATCGTCGTCCATACCGTCGATGTCTTCGGAGTCGAAGTCGAGCATGTCGGTTAAGTCATCGACAGTGGCTACTAAGTGGGTGGTGGGTGGACGGCGAATTTCTTTGTCATCCGCATCCCAATCCTGCCGGATGTAGTTTGGCCAGGACTCTCCTGACAAGGAGAGATACCTTAATGATTTTAGTATGTTGCCAAAGGGCGAGTGCTGAAAAATATCCGCGGAGGTAAACTCCATGATAGGCGCCCAATCGGATTCGACAGGACCGGGCGCAGGCGGTTCGGAGTCCGTGGCCGGAGAAGGATCCGGCAGTTTGGCAACACAGCTCTCGTGAAGGGTAAGGTCGATATTTGGCTCGATCGCCGCAGAGGATACGACCTCCGTGGCGGGGTCTATCCACCCGTCCATGGATGGCGCAATCGGCTCCGAATTGAGGGTCGAAGCGACTGCCGGTGCGATTTCTTGAACACTGTCCGATGGTAGAGCTAAATCGTACTCATCGTGACCGCGTGGCGCACAAGGCAGGGGCTCGAATCCGTCGAAGATCAAGTCTCCGCGGATATCGGCCATGTAGTTTAAGCTTCCAAACCTGACCTGCTAGCCAGGGGCGTAACTTTCGATCTGCTCCAGATGGCCAAGCGAGTTGGCCCGCAATGCGAAGCCGCCGAACACAAAGATCTGTCCGGGGAGAAAAGTCTCCCCCTGGACTGCATCTCTATCGATGATCGTAGGAGCCATCAAGCCTAACGGCGACGACAGGGAGGAACTCTCAATGAAAGCACCAATGTCGGTGTCAAAACCGGCGGATCTCGGGTAGGTGGTCCCAAACTGTGCGTCTAAGGCGGATGGTAACAGGAGGCAGGGGACACGATGTTTTACCCAGGTTCGGGCCCTCTTGATGGAGGTAAAACCCTACGTCCTGCTTGATTTATTCTTGATGATATGAGTATTACAAGAGTTGATCTACCACAAGATCGGAGAGGCTGAACCCTAGAAGCTAGCCTATGGTATGATTGTATGTTGGCCTACGGACTAAAACTCTCCGGTTTATATAGACACCGGAGGGGGCTAGGGTTACACAAGGTCGGTTAAAAGGAGGAGATATCCATATCCGTACTGCCTAGCTTTCCTTCCACGCCAAGTAGAGTCCTATCCGGACACGGGACGAAGTCTTCGATCTTGTATCTTCATAGTCCAACAGTCCGGCCAAAGGATATAGTCCAGCTATCCGGAGACCCCCTAATCCAGGACTCCCTCACTCCTCCTAAGCCTAAAAGCCTGCCTATTCTCAAGGAATCTTTCCAGTGGAATGGTTGGGTTACCCACGCTCATATTAATGAAGATCCCGCAATAAGGGGACACGATCTCTGCTTCGACAGAACGTGCCAATAAAAACCACGCCTCGAAACATGGAACAGGAAACTGTTCGAAATAACAACCGGACATGTTGGGAATATGACTACCAGGTATGACCCGCCCAAGAGGGGCCGGGTCAATCTTCCTTGCGGGTTATTAAAAGAAGCCCAGTGAATATACAAGGGGATGGGTTATTATAAAACTTGTAGTAGGCCCAAGCCCAGAGGTGGCTTAAGCCCTGTAACTGTAAACCTCCATGTATAGTTAAGACTTGTAAAGAAAGGCATGTAAAAGAAGTCACCGAGCCGGACACGTTGTATGAGCCGGCCAGGACTCTATAGGCCGCCAGGCGTCTACCCGTGTATATAAGGGGATGACCCGACAGCGGCCTAGGGAAGTAACATCAAATCGAAAGCCAGGCATAGCGTATTCGCTCCCTGGTCATCGAAACCTAGCAATACCACATCAACTAGACTAGGCTTTACCTTCACCGTAAGGGGCCAAACCAATATAAACTTCTCGTATCCTTTGTCCCAATCAACCCCTTTAAGATTCCTAGTTGCGATGACTCCACGAATAAGTCCTTTCACCAGGACATCTGCCGTGACAATTCCACGACAGTTGGCGCCCACCATGGGGCCAGCGCACGGTGGATTTGAGTTCTTGAAGGGCAACTTCGAAGGGCTCAAGGGATACGCTGTGGGCCGGATGAACAAGATTCATCACGGCAAGCTCTACATCTACGACGAAGGCTGGGGCCCTGATGCCGACTCAATTGAATACGGATACCGGGTCCCCTTCGGCGGAATCCACGTCTTCATCGGCCGGATCGGCGAGCCGGGCCCTGAGCCGTACATCTGCACCAACCTCGTCGAGACGGCTCAGCGCGCGAGATCCGCCCGGGCTCAACCCGTCGTGAGGCATGCCTTCCTGGGTTGCATCCATGGAGGGAAATTTTCTGAAGGATCGGTGGACGGTGATGAGACGGCCGTTTTCTCTGACAGTGAGTCATCCACAAGCGAAACAGATTCTTTGTATCAGTTACAAGATGGCAGGCTTGGGGGTTGTTCCGATGGCAACAGTATTCCGGACCCCTCTAAGCCACTGAATCGAGCCGAAGTCTTCATGGCTGGCACTCAACCTGGTTAGAATTCTACGGCTGCGGCAGCAATAACCACTGGGTCAGCAGCGGCCGGGTCAGGAGACCCCGCGCGCCCACCGGCTCAGGTATTAATGGACCTCATAGATAGGATGACGGCCCTATTGACTGCTGTGGTTGAGCTGGCGGATAAGGCTCAGCATGACGCAGAGGTAGCACGGCTACGCGGAGAGATAATGCAGGCCAAGGAAAATTTGGCAGCGGAAGATGTTAGGATGGCTGCAAAACGGGCGGCTCTAGCTTCAAGCAGAGACTTTCTGGCTCTCGGTGGATCTGAACACATCAAACAAGGTCATGAGGAGAAGGCACCGGAAGGCTCAATCACGTCTGCCTCTAACTTATGATCCTAGGAACCTTCTTCACACACCCGGGGCTGGTGCCAGTAACCCGTCGGAGGCGAACCGGATCACAGCACCCGGGGCTAGGGCGCCGGTTCGACCACGGACCATGGAGCCGCCATGTGTGAATGCTGCCCTGCCTCATTACACACCAATACCACCGGGTCACTTCTCTAACCCCTTGGAGAATTTAATTGCTGTGTCGGCTCGTTTGGCGGCTCTCCCAATGGAAGGTGACTCTCCGACGGTGATCGAAACGCGAAGGGTTAGAGAACTTCTTCAGACAGCTCTAGCACAGCAGGATGCATATTCTTACAGTCGAGATAGAATCCATTCAACCCCTCGGCCCAGCCGGACCCCAAGCTATAGCAGGCATATGGACTCAGCGGCCATGTCGAGCAACGCCCAGCGCCGTAACCAACCACGCGGGCGCGACCCGGCCCCGGACGAAGCCCTAACTTGATGGACCAGGAGAGGATCCGTCAAGAGGCTGAACGGGTGATTCAGCAGGTGGCTCAGCAAGCCTTTCTGATTTATCCAATGACCTCTGTTGAGCTGGGATGGCCACAAGGACAGGAGGCGTCCCTTGACTTGTGCCGGCTCTGCATAATGAGCGTTTGCCAAAGGACTTTAAGGGGCCTTGTAAGGTGCCCAATTACACAGCCGACCTGCAGCCCGGAGCGTGGATTGAAAGTTATGAGATGGCCATGGAGTTATTAGAGGTCAGTGACGCGGCAATGGCCAAATACTTCACCATGATGTTGGATGGAACAACTCGTACTTGGTTAAAGGGGCTGCCGCCCAACTCCATCGGCTCATGGGCGGAGTTGAAGGCCCGGTTCATTCAGAACTTCAAAGATACCTGCAAACAACCCATGTCAATCGTGGATTTGACTAACTGCAAGCAAGAGGAGGGCGTATCCACGACCCATTGGGTGCGCCGGGTTAAGGAAATTATACATTCATCTGATAAGATGGATGCCGGCTTCGCGGTCTTAATGTTGGATAAACATTGCCGTTTTGAGCCTCTGAAACAGAAGCTGGGGCGGCTCAAGCGTGACTACAATGACATGGGCCAGCTGATGGCGGCTCTCGTCAAGTACGCCGATTCTGACAGTACCAGGGACCCCGCGTCTGACGAAGAGAAGACATGGAAGAGAAAGAAGAATGACAATGGCAAGGGTCACCAGCACAACCCAGCTGATGACAGGGAGGTAATAAACGTAAGGCTGACAAGTTTGTGGCTAACACCAATACGCATGGCAACAATCAACGATGCAAGGGGAGGCCGCCTACACGGTCTGGCGGGTCAGGTCCCACCCTTGAGCAGCTGCTAAACGAACCTTGTCCAAGACACGGCACCTAGGAGAAGCCAGCTACCCATCTGTGGAAAGACTGCATGATCATGAAGGATTTTAAGAATTCTAACATATTCGATGGTAACCATGGGCCTGGCGGCGGTTCGGGTGGTGGCGGCTTTCATGGTCCGGGCGCCGGTTCAGACGGTGGCGGTTTTCATGGCCAGGGCCGTCCGGGTAGTCAACACGGCTATAATCAGCAATCCGGCCAGGGCAGTCAGCAACAACAGCAATAGTCCGGGTATCAGCGTAACCCAAAATAGCTGAACAGTGGGCAGTACCACGTGTTTACCACCAGTTTGTGCAAGAGGGATCAGAAGCTTCATAAGAGGGCCATAAATGCTGTTGAGCCGGCGGTTCCGCATTATTTGAGATGGTCTGAAGAGCCTATTGTGTGGAGTAGGGAGGATCACCCACCCCGGGTTGATAATCCGGGTCATCTATCTTTGGTGGTGGCGCCTCAGGTTGGTGGATATAAGTTCAGTAAGGTGCTCATGGACGGAGGCAACAGCATCAACATCCTCTATTATGAGACGTTCTGTCGCATGGGGTTAACTGATAAGAGTCTTAAAACATCCAACACTGTTTTTCATGGGGTAGTGCCCGGTAAGTCGGCGTACGCAGTTGGTAAGATTGAGCTGGAAGTAGCCTTTGGAGATGAGTATGATTCTAGGGATGAGAAGTTAACCTTTGAAGTGGTTAAGATCAAAAGCCCATATCACGCTCTGTTTGGACGGCCGGCTTATGCTAAGTTCATGGCTCGGCCGTGTTATATATATATATATGCAGCTCAAAATGTCAGGCTATAAAGGCACTATCACAGTACATGGAAACCGAAAAATAGCCTTGGAATGTGAAGAAGGTGATGCCGCTTATGCCGAGTCCGTTTGTGCAACCGAGGAGTTGAAATTTTATAAGGATAATGTTGACCCGGCAGACATGACATCTTTGAAGAAGCCAACTATGGAGCATGAGCCGGCGTTGAAATTCAAATCAGCTGATGACACCAAGATGATTTATTTCGTGCCTGGCGATTCACCCAAACAGTTCATTATCAGTGCTAACTTGGATCCAAAATAGGAAAGCGCGCTCATTGAGTTCATCCATGAGAACCAGGACATCTTTGCATGGAAGCCTTCTGACATGCTGGGTGTACCGTCATTGATGCACGCTCATCGAGTTGATCCAAATTTTAAGTCGGTCAGGCAATTTCTTCGGCTGTTTAACAAGGAAAGGCATAAGGCTATCGGAGAAGAGGTGGCCCGGCTCTTGGCGGCCAGGTTCATTGTTGAAGTTTTTCACCTGGAGTGGTTGGCTAACCCGGTACGTGTGCTAAAAAAGAACGGCACCTGGCACATGTGTGTGGATTACACAGATTTGAACAAGGCTTGTCCGGATGACCCTTTTGCTCTCCCTCGTATTGATCAAATCATTGATGCTACGGCGGAGTGTGAGCGTTTGAGTTTTTTGTATGCTTACTCTGGTTATCATCAGATCAAGATGGCAGTTAAGGACCAGGAGAAGACAGCTTTCATCACTCTGTTCGGGGCCTTTTGCTATGTGTCTATGCCTTTTGGGCTTAAGAGTGCCCAGGTGACCTATCAGCGGTGTGTGCAGAATTGCCTTCATAAACAAATTGGGCGTAATGTTCATGCTTATGTGGATGGCATAGTGGTAAAATCTAGAGAGAAAGAAACCTTGGTAGCTGATCTGAAAAAAACCTTTGATAACCTCCGGGTCTACAAGATGATGCTTAACCCGGCCAAATATGTTTTTGGAGTCCCAATTGGCAAGCTCTTGGGTTTTTTGGTGTCTAACAGAGGCATTGAGGCTAACCCGGAGAAAATTAAGGCAATCACATCTTTGGCTAAACCGGCGTGCATCAATGACGTTCAGCTGCTGGCGGGCCGTGTTGCAGCTTTAAGCCGGTTTATAAGCCGGTTGGGTGAGAAGGCTATGCCATTGTATCAAATGATGAAAAAGGCGGATGACTTTGTTTGGAGTGACGCTGCTAACTCTGCCTTTGAGAATCTGAAAAGATAGCTCGCTGAGCCACCGGTTCTGTCTGCTCCTATTGAGAAAGAACCATTGTTGTTATATGTGGCTGCTAACTCACGTGCTGTCAGTGTGGTTATTGTGGTGGAGCGCAAGGAAATTGGCAAGGAACATCCGGTCCAGCGGCCGGTTTACTACATTAGTGAGGTGCTCATTGAATCTAAGCAAAGGTATCCACATTGGCAGAAGCTTGTTTATGGGGTGTTCATGGCAAGCCGGAAGCTCAAGCATTACTTTCAGGTTCACCCCATCACTGTGGTTAGCTCTGCTCCGTTAGGAGATATTATTCAAAATAGAGAAGCCACAGGATGAGTCGCCAAGTGGGCCATCGAACTTGGGTCTCATGTTTTAAAGTATGTGCCACGTACTGCGATCAAGTCTCAAGCGCTGGTCGATTTCATTAACGATTGGAAAGAATTACAGACACCTGAAGAAAAGCTAGACAACACATATTGGACGATTCATTTTGATGGGTCCAGACAGTTGGAAGGCTCGGGGGCTGGAGTTGTTTTAACTTCTCCTCGAGGTGAAAAGTTTTGTTATGTGTTGCGATTGATGTTTCCTTGTACTAACAACGCAATAGAATATGAGGCCTTGCTCCATGGTCTTCGAATGCCTAAAGAGATGAGTTTGAGCCAGGTATGGTGCCTTGGCGACTCAGATTTGGTGGCTCAGTAGGTGTCAGGCAAGTGGGATTCCAAGGACCCTCTCATGGCGGCTTATCGTCGAGAGGTGGACGCTGTGGCTAGACACTTCAAGGGATATCAGGTGGAACACATTGATCGCAGAAAGAACGAAGCGGCGGATGCCTTAAGCCGGTTGGGATATCAGCGTAAGCCGGTGCCACCTAACACCTTTTTAGATGTTTTACATAATCCTTCTGTCAAGTTTCCTACAGAGGAAGACTTGGCCATTCCTAACCTGGAGGCCCAGTTAGTGGCGGCTCTTCATGTCATTCCAGATTGGATAGTGCCATATTTGGCTTACATGACCTGGGGCGAGTTGCCAGAGGATGAGACCTTGGCAAGACAGATAACCCGGCGGTCTAAGTCAATGGCAATTTCCAATGGTGAATTATATCATCGTAGTGTCACTGGGGCATTTCAGCGATGTATCTTTCCTGAAGAAGGTCAAGAGATTCTTCGTGGGATCCATGAGTGAGATTGTGGCCATCATGCCGGCTCAAAACCTCTAGTGACAAAGCTTTTGGTCATGGATTTTACTGGTTAACGGCTCATGCTGATGCAGAGGATCTGGTCAGTAGGTGCGATGGATGTCAAAAGTTCTCACAACGGGCACACGTACCGGCTCAAGAACTGCGGATGATTCCAATCGCTTGGCCGTTTGCAGTTTGGGGGCTTGATATGGTTGGACCTTTCAAAAGATCCAAGGATAAAAAGATGCATCTTTTGGTGGCAGTTGACAAATTCACGAAGTGGGTTAAGGCAGAGCCAGTGAGCAAGTGTCATGCAGCCACGGCGGTTCAATTAATGAAAAAGGTGATTTTTCGCTTTGGTTTTCCACACATCATTATAACTGACAATGGCACTAATCTGTCGAAAGGTGCTATGGAGGAGTTTTGTCAACATGAGCATATCCGGCTTGATGTTTTGTCAGTAGCCCACCCCCAATCCAATGGTCAAGATGAGAGAGCAAATCAGGAAATCCTAAAAGGTCTCAAGCCCCGGCTTATGGTTCCCTTACAACGGACGCCAGGTTGTTGGGTAGAGGAATTACCCTCGGTGCTGTGGAGTATCAATACCACTCCTAACAGGTCTACAGGTTATACACCTTTCTTCATGGTTTATGGAGCAGAAGCAGTTCTGCCTAGTGACATCCGTCATGATTCGCCTCGCGTGGCGGCTTACGTTCAAGCTGATAATGAACAAGCCCGACAGGATGCACTTGACTTGTTAGATGAGGAGAGAGATTTGGCAGCGGCTCGATCAGCAATTTATCAACAGGACCTGCGCCGTTATCACAGCCACCGGGTTAAGTCCAGAACCTTTCAAGAAGGTGACATGGTGCTCCGGCTCATCTAGGATCTATCAGATGCACACAAGCTATCCCCGCCTTGGGAAGGACCCTTTATGGTCAGCAAGAACTTAAACAACGGGTCATATTACCTCATCTATGTTCAAGAGCACAAAGACTCACGTAAGTCGAAGGAGGAGACCCGTCGGCCGTGGAACATTGCTCAGCTTTGGCCAAAATATACTTAAGCCACCAGCTCTCATCATGTACATACTTTGACGTTGTACATATTATGATAAGTAATAAAGTAGGACCTCTGTCCTTTTCCCTTTCAATGATCATATATCTTTATTGTTTTCATTATTTAAAATGACTAAAAGGGGGCTGATCGAATCCGAATCTATCTTAACCCTTTTCGTCCGGCACATGATCGTATTCGAATCTAGCCATAAACCTCATGGTCACTTGGGGGCTTCCTGTTCAAACATAGGTCGTATTCGAACCAAAGAGAACATAGCTGTCGTAACCCTCTTGATCGAATCAAAGCCAAACTCACTAGGGGGCTTCTTGATCGTATATGAATCATAGCTTAACCCCTTTTGGGTCCGACTTGGATCATATTCAAATCAGGATCGTTAAAAACCTCTCAAGGTCATTTGGGGGCTTCCTATTCAAACATAGGTCGTATTCGAACCAAAGAGAACATAGCTGTAGGTACCCTCTTGATCGGCGCAACGCCAAAGCCACTGGGGGCTATATGATCGTATTTGAATCTAAGCTTAACCCCTTTGGTCCGGTTTACTGATCGTATTCGAATCAGAAGCCTCCAGTTTTTATTTAAATGTTTTGAGTTACATTGTCTGAAGCCTAGTGTTTTGTCTTACTGTTTTTTATCATCTCAAATCTAACTGTCCGTATGGTTTCAAATTAAATTGGCTCGGTTATTTGACAATGAGTTGCCAAGGCATAACAGTTAGCCGACATATGGAAGTATTAACTTCTACAAAAGATTGGGTTATCAACCTCATCATCCGGGTCATGTAAACCGGCAGTCCAGATTCAAAGAACACAGGTATGACAGTGTCATTCATGAACAGGTTTCTCTGTGTCTTTTCGTTAATCAAAGGTTTTTCAGCCTTGTTTATCTTACATCTGGTTCTGTTTTTTCCACTATGATAATTTCATAGTCATATACCGGGTGTTTTGACCCGTTCGGTGCTAAACCGCCAAGACAGTTTTTTCATTTTTTACAGGAACAGAGTTAAAACATTACAGATGTAATCACGGAGGTGCTGCATATATATATTGACATCATTGGCAAAGAGTCATATGCAACATTTTATGCATGATGGCATAGGCAACATATGCAGTTTTCAAACCAACCTATTACAAGGCTTCGAGAGCCCAAAAGATGGTTATGACTCTCCCCTCACCGGTTCACCTCCCTCTATTGGTTGGAAGCTGGGATTGGACCAGTCAAAGCCGTTCAGAGCAATGAAATCTGCTTCATCATCAATCAGGCCGACTAGGTCGACTTCCGGGGCAAAAAAGTGTGTTGGCGAACCGGTGGGATAAGATCTGTCACTTTATAAGAGGAATTCGCCATCTTCTTATTCTCCATATCAAAACTCGGCTGATATTTATCGATGTTTGTCTCCTCTCCAAGAATGGTAGCTTGAGGACGAACTCCCCTCACACAGGCAATAAAGTCATCTTGCTCAAATGGAGTCCCGTCTTCCTTCACAGTAGGGTACCCCTTAGCCATGTCCACTGGGTCTAAATCCGGCACCCAGGCTTTGGAGCGGCTCAGGGCAGTCAGGGCTCCGGCTCTGGCACATGATCGTTTGACCTCTTGAAACCTAGCGGGTAAGATCGATAACTTCTTCAAAACATCACTCAAACGGTTGGGTCCTTGGTTGGCAGGGGAGATCGTAGAAAGTGCTTGTTGAGCACCATTGTACAGTTGCCCCACCAAGGTATAAACCGCCTTCAGTTTTGTCACACTATCTTGACTCAGATTTTTACTTCGTGGACCTGTGAGTGTTTTCTCACAAAGGCTCAGCAGGCGGCTTATATTCCTGGTCAAAATAAAGTGTAAGTGACTACTGCAAAAGACTTACCGAAGATGGCGGAGACCATTTGAGACACACAATTTTTAAGCTGGTGAGCTCCGTGGTAACCTCCTCAAGAGCCGCCTCTGCTGTCTCGGGACGTTGTATCAGCAAGGTCTTCTCATTGGCCCATGATTTCGTCTTCTCAGTCAAACTAGTCTTCAATTTTTCAGTTTCAGAGAGGCTCAATTGGAGTTTGGATTTAGCAGTCTTTATCTCTGCCTCTTGATCCGACATCCGGGTCTTTGCATCCGTCAATTAAGAGCCTAGTTTAGTTAGGGCGGTCTACAAACATGCACATGTGTGTCAAAATTTAAATAAAAGTTATGATGCTTAAAGTCCCAAGTGCTTTGCAAACGCAACAACACTTGGCACTTGGGAGCTAATGTCTGCCAAAGAAGATTCTTTATTCTAGGCTTAAAGTCCCAAGTAATTTACAAGTAACAGCACTTGGAACTTGGGGGCTAATGCATGATCCTATGAAAGTTTTTTATTCAGCCGGGTTAAAATATTTGTTTCGACTGATTCAAGACAATTTTGAAGTAAAGTACCGGTTCATTTGTGAAAAATTGAGCCGGCCCTTGGGGACTACAGGTGAAAGTTAAGCTAAGTTTAAAGAAAGTCTAAAATAGAGTATCAACCTATATCACAAGTCTACAGATCATTTAGATTCATCATAATTCGGAGACTTGGGGGCTGGTAGAGCACATATAAGATGGTGAAAGTCAGCGAACATACCTCATATTTCAGCTAAAGTTGTTTGACCATCTCAATTTCCGAGTCATGGCTAGAATGCACATGACTGAGGTAGCCAGACAGCACATCACTAACGTTCAGATGAGCATAGTGAGAAACATCAAGCCGCACCTTCTACCGCTCTAAAGCTTCTTGTTTAGCAGAGTGTCGGGCCAGTACAGTGGGGTTGCCCGGCTCAACAAACCGACTTCCAGTAATTAAGACATCCGTGTCAGAAGTTGTCGGCGGGTTGGCAGAGCTAGATGGTTCAGTGATAGCCGGATTAAGAGTGGTTTCATTAGTTGACGGTTCAGGAGGGTCCGATTGAACATGGAAAGCCGGGTCTTCCGGTGCTTCATATTGATCAGGAGTTGGTGCTGCCGGTTCAGGTGTAGGATTTTTTGGGTTTCTGTCAGCTTAACCACATTAGCTTTCTTGGATTTCGCTTGACCGCTAAAAAAGATTTTTATGAGACAGTTAATATAATGATGCAGATTTAAAGATATAGAGGAAAGATGATTTTCCTTACCCAGGGGCAGTCTTGAAAGCCAGAAATTGAGTTTGGGACGAGTCGCCAGAAGAGCGAGAAACCTCCTACAAAGGTAAAGTAAAGTTAAGAAAACAAGGAAATAGATTCATGGATAAAAACAAAGGACAAAGGTGAAAGAAACCTCATTCTGGCATTTTCGAGGAGTTTTTTGTAAGTCGGAAGGTGGTTCATCATCATCATTAGTCCGGGCCTGACGACCGCTCTCATGTTGCTGCTTTTTCAAAAGAAAATGAGGGTCCAGATAAGCCAAAGGGTGCGGAAACCTTACTTTCCGGGTTACCAGTCGAAGTTTCTGTCTTGGCAAAGGGGCTGAGTCGGAGGGAATAGTTACCTCTTCTTCCACGGCCTGGCTGCCCCCCGTGTCGTCCTGGCAATAGTCAGTGTCAATAAGATAGTTAAAAATCGGCCAAGGGAGTCAAGGGCTACCTCCGACTCAGAAACATGATCCAGCTGGAACATGTCGGATGCAGTCTTCTTCTTCTTAGGTTTCCGGGTCGATTTCTTGGCGGCTATGGCAGCGGTTCTAGTTTTCTTGGTAGCTTCATGATCATACTTGGCCTTCCAGAAGTCAGATTTGGCCTGTAAACAAATAAACAGATTAAAAGGTCATGCAAGTATTTAAGCTACTGAGGAAAATACAAAAAGAGAGAGGTCAGGGGTTTCACCTCTGGTGCTGGGTTAAGTTTGCAGAAGGGGTTTAATCCAACCTTACTGCATTCCTCGTATTTACCGTTTACAAGGATGGTTGACATTGCAACAATGTCTTCTTCAGTCAATTGAACGGAGCTACAACGAACAGAGTCATCTGGGCCTCCGCCATATTCATACATTAACTTGGATTGGCGGCTTAGAGGGATGACCCGCCATGCGACCCAGCAACGGATCAGGTCAACTCCACTTAAGCCATTCCCCAATAAAGCTTGAATCCTTTTAATAGATGGAATAAGCTTCTTGCGTTCAGCAGCAGTAAGCTTATCAGGGAGCACAAACTTGGAATCCAGACGCTCCGCGCGATAACCCGACAGTGGTTTTTCATTGGCTGGTGACGTATCTTGGCAGTAGAACCATGTCTAATTCCAATTTTGGGATGGCTCGGTAAGACTATTAAGGGAAAGACGGCGCCCTATCGGCGCTGAATTGAAATTCAACCAAGCTCCAAACTAAGGCTGTTGGTGCATTCGTTCTAGCGGTTCAGATAAAAGTATTCTCTGAAGAGTTCCACGGTCGGTTCTTCTTGAAGATATACCTCACAAAGAACTTGAAAAATGCAGATATTGGATATAGAGTTGGGTCCAATGTCTTGTGGACTAAGCTTGAAAAAATGCAGAACGTCTCGGAAGAACTTTGAGCCGGGTGGTGAGAAGCCCCGGTTCATGTGATCAATGAAAATGATAACTTCACCGTCTTTGGGTTGAGATCGTTCTTCGTCCGGGTCAGGAGCACAATAAGACATAAAGTTTTTCTCTGGCAAGAATCCAATGGTGACAAATTGTTTCAAGGTATCCTCAGTAACTGTGGAAGGCACCCAGTTGCAGACA
This sequence comes from Triticum urartu, assembly GCF_056163025.1. Classification (NCBI taxonomy): domain Eukaryota; kingdom Viridiplantae; phylum Streptophyta; class Magnoliopsida; order Poales; family Poaceae; genus Triticum; species Triticum urartu. The sequence goes on along the minus strand of NC_141876.1, from coordinate 118,458,042 downwards.
ATTGGTGCTTTTAACGGTATGATGAAGAAAGGGCAAGCTGAAAAGAAAGGAATTTGCCGGTTCAATTTATTTGTGGAGTTACAGGTTCATGATTATAGTATAGACGAGTAATGGCGGCTTAAGCAAGGGCTAATGACATGTAAAGGAAAAGTCAGACGGCGTTATAAGCCACCATGACTAAAGATATTTGAAGGATGCCAGAAACAGAATTGGCTAAAGTGTTGAGACAAACAAGTTTCCCAAGCTGTTGCTATTTTTCTGGATCAAAATGGTTCAGAAAAATAGCAAATTAAATTTAGACCTAAAAAGCGAGTGTAGAGGAGTTCTTCAGTTCTAAAGAGGCATTTCTATAAGAGGAAGGGATCTGCTAACATCTAAAATGGATGTGAAACCACTACCACATACGTTCTATACTTCTTTTAGATCAAAGGAGGGTACGAAAGAAACTACAAGAAGGTCTATGATGAACAGCGAAGAACACCGATGAACTCGCAACCTTAATAGAGATCTAAGTGCGCGGAAAGGTAGGAACTTATGAATGTAGATCTACTGCGAAGAATCGCCGCGTTTCTCTGGACGAGCTCAGGGTGATGCAGCGGCCGACGGCGAGGGCAACGGTGAGCGCTACGGCGGCGGCGGAGCTCGAGAGGCAGAGAGGTGGCGAGAAGAAGTAAGGAAGAAGAAGAAAGAGGAAGAGCTGGCCGTGCCTATTTATAAGGGGATAAGTGAACGGGCAGGAACGAAAATCAAGGAAGACCGAAGTAATGATTATCCAGCTAAATGGACTCCTCGATTTTCGGAAGACGTTTAAGATAAAGATCCATTGAATATGACGTCATGGTGGTTTCACAAATTTTCTGAAGATGACGTCATGGCGGGTTACAAGGCTTTTAACGAAACAATAGAAGATGGATTTCGTCTAAGTGTTGGAGATTGACAAGAACAAAGTTCAAATCAACGAGGTCCTAATGTTGGGAATATGACTACCAGGTATGACCCGCCCAAGAGGGGCCGAGTCAATCTTCCTGGCGGGTTATTAAAAGAAGCCCAGCGAATATACAAGGCGATGGGTTATTATAAAACTTGTAGTAGGCCCAAGACCAGAGCGGCTTAAGCCCTGTAATTGTAAACCGCCATGTATAGTTAAGACTTGTAAAGAAAGGCATGTAAAAGAAGTCACCGAGCCGGACACGCTGTATGAGCCGGCCGGGACTCTGTAGGCCGCCAGGCGTCTACCCGTGTATATAAGGGGATGACCTGGCGGCAGCTTAGGGCAAGTAACATCAAATCGAAAGCCAGGCATAGCGTATTCGCTCCCTGGTCATTGAAACCTAGCAATACCACATCAACTGGACTAGGCTTTACCTTCACCGTAAGGGGCCGAACCATTATAAACTTCTCGTATCCTTTGTCCCGATCAACCCCTTTAAGCTTCCTAGTTGCGATGGCTCCATGAATAAGTCCTTTCACTAGGACATCTGCCGTGAAAATTCCACGACAGGACAGACGTGATGTCATCTTGTAAAAATTTGATAGCAGATGGGACTCGTGAAATATTGTATTCCATGCAGTCGTGTGTGGTACTTGTGTTGCAGATCCGGACACCTTCGTTTTATCCGAAGACTATCTTGGAGTATTCGGAAAGTGGAACCCGCCTTGCCATGCCGAAGACAATCTGCGCGTCAGACACATCGTCATTGAAGCCTGGTTTAGGGGCTACTAAGGGAGTCCTGGACTAAGGGGTCCTGGGTGTCCGATCTATTGGATATGGGCCGGATGGATGGGCCGTAAAGATACAAAGACCGAAGACTCTACCCGTGACCGGATAGGACTCTCCTTGGCGTGGAAGGCAAGCTTGGCGATCAACTATGAAGATTCCTTTCTCTATAACCGACCTTGTGTAACCCTAGATCCCTCCCATGTCTATATAAACCGGAGGGCTAGGTCCGTAGATAGACCCTCATAATCATAGCCAGGCTAGACTTTTAGGGTTTAGCCATTACGATCTCATGGTAGATCAACTCTTGTAATACTCATATTCATCAAGATCAATCAAGCAGGAAGTAGGCTATTACCTCCATAGAGAGGGCCCGAACCTGGGCAAAAATTGTGTCCCCCGTCTCCTGTTACCACCGATCCTAGATGCACAGTTCGGGACCCCCTACCCGAGATCTGCCGGTTTTGACACCGACAAGGGGGCATCCCAAAGGCACATACATTGTTCCTCAGCCGTGTGTGGTGCCCCCTCCAAAGTTTACCATCTCAGTCATATTGTTGTAGTGCTTAGGCGAAGCCCTGCGCGGATCACATCATCAACACCGTCACCATGCCGTCGTCCTGACGAAACTCTCCCTCGACCCTCTACTGGATCAAGAGCTCGAGGGACATCATCGTGTTGAACGTGTGCTGAACACGGAGGTGCCGTACGTTCGGTACTTGGATCAGTTGGATCGCGAAGACGTTCGACTACATCAACCGCGTTAACATAACGCTTCCACTTTCGGTCTACGAGGGTACATTCGACTAGATAGATCTTGCGTGATCGTAGGAAATCTTTTGAAATTGCATGCTACATTACCCAATAGTGGCATCCGGCCAGGTCTATGCATAGATGATATGCATGAGTAGAACACAAAGAGTTGTGGGCGATAATAGTCATACTGCTTACCACCAATGTCTTACTTTGATTCGGTGGTATTGTTGGATGAAGCGGCCCAGACCGACATTACATGACCGTGTTCATGAGACTGTTTCTACCGACGTGATACGCACACAGGTGGCTAGCGGGTGTCTGTTTCTCCAACTTTAGTTGAATCGAGTTTGACTACGGCCGGTCCTTGTTAAAGAGTTGTGGGCGATAATAGTCATACTGCTTACCACCAATGTCTTACTTTGATTCGGTGGTATTGTTGGATGAAGCGGCCCAGACCGACATTACATGACCGTGTTCATGAGACTGTTTCTACCGACGTGATACGCACACAGGTGGCTAGCGGGTGTCTGTTTCTCCAACTTTAGTTGAATCGAGTTTGACTACGGCCGGTCCTTGTTAAAGGTTAAAACATCACACTTGACTAAAAATCGTTGTGGTTTTGATTCATAGGTAAGAATGGTTCTTGCTAGAAGCCCGTAGAAGCCACGTAAAACTTGCAACAACAAAGTAGAGGACGTCTAACTTGTTTTTGCAGGGCATGTTGTGATGTGATCTTGTCAAGACGTGATGAGATATAAATTGTTGTATGAGATGATCATGTTTTGTAAAAGTTATTAGCAACTGGCAGGAGCCTTATGGTTGTCTCTTTATTGCATAAGATGCAAGCACCAAATAATTGCTTTACTTTATCGCTATGCGGTAGCGATATTCCTAGAAGCAATAGTTGGATATACGACAACGATGCTACGATAGAGATCAAGGTGTCAAGCCGATGACGATGGAGATCATGACGGTGCTTTGGAGATGGAGATAAAAGGCACAAGATGATGATGGCCATATCATGTCACATATTTTGATTGCATGTGATGTTTATCCTTTATGCATCTTATTTTTCTTAGTACGACGGTAGCATTATGAGGTGATCCCTCACTAAATTTCAAGGTATAAGTGTTCTCCCTGAGTATGCACCATTGCTACAGTTTGTCATGCCGAGACACCACATGATGATCGGGTGTGATAAGCTCTACATTCACATACAACGGGTGCAAGCCAGTTTTGCATGTGCAGAATACTCCGGTTAAACTTGACAAGCCTAGCATATGCAGATATGGCCTCGAAACACTGAGACCGAAAGGTCGAACGTGAATCATATAGTAGATATGATCAACATAGTGATGTTCACCATTGAAAACTACTCCATCTCACGTGATGATCGGACATGGTTTATTTTATATGGATCACGTGATCATTTAGATGACTAGAGGGATGTTTATCTAAGTGAGAGTTCTTTAGTAATATGATTAATTGAACTTTAATTTATCATGAACTTAGTACCTGATAGTTTTTGCATATCTATGTTGTTGTAGATCAATGGCCCGTGCTACCATTCCCTTGAATTTTAATGCGTTCCTAGAGAAAGCTAAGTTGAAAGATGATGGTAGCAACTACACAGACTGGGTCCGTAACTTGAGGATTATCCTCATTGATGCAGAGAAGAATTACATCCCAGAAGCACCTCTAGGTGCAAGACCCGATGTAGGAGCAACTCCAGACGTTATGAATGTCTGGTAGATTAAAGCTGATGACTACTCGATAGTTCAGTGTGCCATGCTTTACGGCTTAGAATTGGGACTTCAAAGACGTTTTGAATGTCATGGAGCATATGAGATGTTCCATGAGTTGAAGTTAATATTTCAAGCAAATGCCCGAGTTCAGAGATATGAAGACTCCAACAAGTTCTACAGCTGCAAGATGGAGGAGAATAGTTATGTCAGTGAACACATACTCAGAATGTCTGGGTACCATAACCACTTCACTCAGCTGGGAGTTAATCTTCCTAATGATAGTGTCATCGACAGAGTTCTTCAATCACTGCCAACAAGCTATAAAGGCTTCGTGATGAACTATAATATGCAAGGGATGGAAAAGACAATTCCCGAGCTCTTGGGAATGCTAAAGGCTGCGGAGGTAGAAATCAAGAAGGAGCATCAAGTGTTGATGTTTAACAAGACCACTAGTTCCAAGAAAAAGGGCAAAGGGAAAAGGGGGAACTTCAAGAAGAAGAAGAATAAGCAAGTTGCTGCTCAAGGGAAGACGCCCAAGTCTGGACCTAAGCCTGAGACTGAGTGCTTCTACTGCAAAGGGACTGGTCACTGCAAGCGGAACTGCCCCAAGTATTTGACAGATAAGAAGGATGGAAAAGTGAAAGGTATATTTGATATACATGTTATTGATGTGTATCTTACTAATGCTCGTACTAGTGCCTTGGTATTTGATACTGGTTCTGTTGCTCATATTTGCAACTCAAAACATGGGCTACGGATTAAACGAAGATTGGCTCAGGACGACATGACGATGCACGTGGGAAATGGTTCCAAAGTCGATGTGATCGCCGTCGGCACGCTACCTCTATATCTACCGTCGGGATCAGTTTTAGACCTAAATAATTGTTATTAGGTGCCAGCGTTGAGCATGAAAAATATATCTGGATCTTGTTTGATGCGAGACGGTTATTCATTTAAATCAGAGAATAATGGTTGTTCTATTTATATGAGTAATATCTTTTATGGTCATGCACCATTGATGAGTGGTCTGTTTTTGTTGAATCTCGATTGTAGTGATACACATATTCATAATATTGAAGCCAAAAGATGCAAAGTTAATAATGATAGTGCAACTTATTTGTGGCACTGTTGTTTTGGTCATATTGGTGTAAAGCGCATGAAAAAACTCCATGTTGATGGGCTTTTCGAATCACTAGATTATGAATCACTTGATGCGTACGAACCATGCCTCATGGGAAAGATGACTAAGACTCCATTTTCCGGAACAATGGAGCGAGCAACTCACTTATTGGAAATAATACATACTGATGTATGCAGTCCGATGAGTTTTGAGGCTCGCGGCGGGTATCGTTATATTCTGACCTTCATAGATGATTTGAGCAGATTGGGTATATCTAGTTAATGAAACACAAGTCTGAAACATTTGAAAAGTTCAAAGAATTTCAGAGTAAAGTGGAAAATCATCGTAACTAGAAAAAACATTTCTACGATCTGATCGTGGAGGTGAATATTTGAGTTATGAGTTTGGTCTTCAATTGAAACAATGTGGAATAGTTTCAGAACTCACACCACCTGGAACACCACAGCGTAATGGTGTGTCCAAATGTCGTAACCGTACTTTATTAGATATGGTGCGATCTATGATGTCTCTTACCAATTTACCGCTATCGTTTCGGGGTTATGCTTTAGAGACGACTGCATTCACGTTATATAGGGCACCATCTAAATCCGTTGACACGACACCATACAAACTATGGTTTAGCAAGAAACCTAAGCTGTCGTTTCTTAAAGTTTGGGGCTGCGATGCTTATGTGAAAAAGCTTCAACCTGATAAGATCGAATCCAAATCGGAGAAATGTGTCTTCATAGGATACCCAAAGGAGACTGTTGGGTACACCTTCTATCACAGATCTGAAGGCAAGATATTCGTTGCTAAGTATGGATCATTTCTAGAGAAGGAGTTTCTCTCGAAAGAAGTGAGTGGGAGGAAAGTAGAACTTGATGAGGTAATTGTACCTTCTCCCAAATTGGAAAGTAGTTCATCACAGAAATCAGTTCCAGTGATTCCTACACCAATTATTGAGGAAGCTAATGATGATGATCATGAAACTTCAGATCAAGTTACTACCGAACCTCGTAGGTCAACCAAAGTACGGTCCGCACCAGAGTGGTACGGTAATCCTATTCTGGAGGTTATGTTACTTGACCATGACGAACCTACGAACTATGAGGAAGCGATGATGAGCCCAGATTCCGCGAAATGGCTTGAGGCCATGAAATCTGAGATGGGGCCCATGTATGAGAACAAAGTGTGGACTTTGGTTGACTTGCCCGACGATCGGCAAGCCATAGAGAATAAATGGATCTTCTAGAAGAAGACTGATGCTGACGGTAATGTTACTATCTACATATTGGGGAATGTAGTAATTTCAAAAATTTCCTACGCACACGCAAGATCATGGTGCTGCATAGCAACGAGAGGGGATAGTGTTGTCTACATACCCTCGTAGACCGGAATCGGAGGCGTTAGCACAACACGGTAGATGTAGTCGTACGTCTTCACGGCCCGACCGATCAAGCACCGAAACTACGGCACCTCCGAGTTCTAGCACACGTTCAGCTCGATGATGATCCCCGGACTCTGATCCAGCAAAGTGTCGGGGAAGAGTTCCGTCAGCACGACGGCGTGGTGACGATCTTGATGTTCTACCATCGCAGGGCTTCGCCTAAGCACCGCTACAATATTATCGAGGATTATGGTGGAGGGAGCCACCACACACGGCTAAGAGATCTCAAGGATCAATTGTGGTGTCTAGAGGTGCCCCCTTGCCCCCATATATAAAGGAGCAAGGGGGGAGGCCGGCCAGCCCTTGGGGCGCGCCAAGGAGGAGGAGTCCTCCTCCTAGTAGGAGTAGGACTCCCCTCTTTCCTACTCCTACTAGGAGGGGGAAAGGAAGGGGGAGAGGGAGAAGGAAAGGGGGCCCCTCTCCTAGTCCAATTCGGACCAGAGGGGGAGGGGCGCGCGGCCCACCCTGGCCGTCCCTCTCTCTCTCCACTAGGGCCCATAAGGCCCATTACTTCTCCCGGGGGGGTTCCGATAACCCTCCGACACTCCGGTTTTCTCCGAAATCACCTGGAACACTTCCGGTGTCCGAATATAGCCGTCCAATATATCAATCTTTATGTCTCGACCATTTCGAGACTCCTCGTCATGTCCCCGATCTCATCCGGGACTCCGAACTCCTTCGGTACATCAAAACTCCTAAACTCGTAATACAACTGTCATCGAAACCTTAAGCGTGCGGACCCTACGGGTTCGAGAACAATGTAGACATGACCGAGACATGTCTCCGGTCAATAACCAATAGTGGAACCTGGATGCTCATATTGGCTCCCACATATTCTACGAAGATCTTTATCGGTCAGACCGCATAACAATATACGTTGTTCCCTTTGTCATCGGTATGTTACTTGCCCGAGATTCGATCGTCGGTATCCAATACCTAGTTCAATCTCGTTACTGGCAAGTCTCTTTACTCGTTCTGTAATACATCATCTCGCAACTAACTCATTAGTTGCAATGCTTGCAAGGCATATGTGATGTGCATTACCGAGAGGGCCCAGAGATACCTCTCCGACAATCGGAGTGACAAATCCTAATCTCGAAATACGCCAACCCAACATGTACCTTTGGAGGCACCTGTAGAGCTCCTTTATAATCACCCAGTTACGTTGTGACGTTCGGTAGCACACAAAGTGTTCCTCTGGCAAATGGGAGTTGCATAATCCCATAGTCATAGGAACATGTATAAGTCATGAAGAAAGCAATGGCAACATACTAAACGATCGGGTGCTAAGCTAATGGAATGGGTCATGTCAATCACGTCATTCTCCTAATGATGTGATCCCGTTAATCAAATGACAACACATGTCTATGGTTAGGAAACATAACCATCTTCGATTAACGAGCTAGTCAAGTAGAGGCACACTAGTGACGTTTAGTTTGTCTATGTATTCAGACAAGTATTATGTTTCCAGATAATACAATTCTAGCATGAATAATAAACATTTATCATGATATAAGGAAATAAATAATAACTTTATTATTGCCTCTAGGGCATATTTCCTTCAGTCTCCCACTTGCACTAGAGTCAATAATCTAGTTCACATCGCCATGTGATTTAACATCAATAGTTCACATCATAATGTGATTAACACCCATAGTTCACATCGACATGTGACCAACACCCAAAGGGTTTACTAGAGTCAATAATCTAGTTCACATCGCTATGTGATTAACACCCAAAGAGTACTGAGGTGTGATCATGTTTTGCTTGTGAGAGAAGTTTAGTCAACGGGTCTGCCACATTCTGATGCGTAAGTATTTTGCAAATTTCTATGTCAACAATGCTCTGCATGGAGCTACTCTAGCTAATTGCTCCCACTTTCAATATGTATCCAGATTGAGGCTTAGAGTCATCTGGATCAGTGTCAAAACTTGCATCGACGTAACCCTTTACGACGAACCTTTTGTCACCTCCATAATCGAGAAACATATCCTTATTCCACTAAGGATAATTTTGACCAATGTCCAGTGATCTACTCCTAGATCACTATTGTACTCCCTTGCCAAACTCAGGGCAGGGTATACAACAGATCTGGTACACAGCATGGCATACTTTATAGAACCTATGGCTGATGCATAGGGAATGACTTTCATTCTCTCTCTATCTTCTGCCGTGGTCGGGTTTTGAGTCTTACTCAACTTCACACCTTGTAACACAGGCAAGAATCCTTCTTTGACTGTTCCATTTTGAACTACTTCAAAATCTTGTCAAGGTATGTACTCATTGAAAAACTTATCAAGCGTCTTGATCTATATCTATAGAACTTGATGCTCAATATGTAAGCAGCTTTACCGAGGTCTCTCCTTGAAAAACTCCTTTCAAACACTCCTTTATGCTTTCCAGAAAATTCTACATCATTTCTGATCAACAATATGTCATACATATACTTATCAGAAATGATGTAGTGCTCCCACTCACTTTCTTGTAAATACAGGCTTCACCGCAAGTCTATATGAAACTATATGCTTTGATCAACTTATTAAAGCGTATATTCCAACTCCGAGATGCTTGCACCAGTCCATAGATGGATCGCTGGAGCTTGCCTATTTTGTTAGTACCTTTAGGATTGACAAAACCTTCTGGTTGCATCATATACAACTCTTCTTTAATAAATCTATTAAGGAATGCAATTTTGTTTATCCATTTGCCAGATTTCATAAAATGCGGCAATTGCTAACATGATTCGGACAGACTTAAGCATAGATACGAGTGAGAAACTCTCATCATAGTCAACACTTTGAACTTGTCGAAAACCTTTTTGCGACAATTCTAGCTTTGCAGATAGTAACACTACTATTAGCATCCGTCTTCCTCTTGAAGATCCATTTATTCTCAATGGCTCGCCGATCATTGGGCAAGTCAATCAGAGTCCATACTTTGTTCTCATACATGGATCTCATCTCAGATTTCATGGCCTCAAGCCATTTCACGGAATCTGGGCTCATCATCGCTTCCTCATAGTTCGTAGGCTCGTCATGGTCAACTAACATGACCTCCAGAACAGAATTACCGTACCAATCTGGTGCGGATCTCACTCTGGTTTACCTACTGTTGGGGAACGTAGTAATTTCAAAAAATTTCCTACGCACACGCAAGACCATGGTGATGCATAGCAACGAGGGGGAGAGTGTAGTCTACGTACCCTCGTAGACCGACAGCGGAAGCGTTATGACAACGCGGTTGATGTAGTCGTATGTCTTCACGGCCCGACCGATCAAGCACCGAAACTATGACACGTCCGAGTTCTAGCACACGTTCAGCTCGATGACGATCCCCGGACTCCGATCCAGCAAAGTGTCAGGGAAGAGTTCCGTCAGCACAATGGCGTGGTGACGATCTTGATGTTCTACTGTCGCAGGGCTTCGCCTAAGCACCACTACAATATTATTGAGGACTATGGTGGAGGGGGGCACTGCACACGGCTAAGAGAACGATCTTGAAGATCAACTTGTGTGTCTAGAGGTGCCCCCTGCCTCCGTATATAAAGGAGCAAAGGGGAGGGTGCGGCCGGCCCTAGGAGGAGGCGCGCCGGAGGAGTCCTACTCCTACCGGGAGTAGGACTCCCCACCTTTCCCTAGTTGGATTAGGACTTGGGGGGGAAGGAGGAGAGGGAAGAAATGAAAGGGGGGGCGCCGCCCCCCTCCTTGTCCAATTCGTACTTGGGGGGAGGGGCGCGCAGCAGCCCCTAGGCCTCCTCTCCTCTTCCTCCACTAGGCCCATTAAGGCCCATTAGGTCACTGGTGGGTTCCGGTAACCTCCCGGTACTCCGGTAAAATGCCGATTTCACCCGGAACACTTCCGATGTCCAAACATAGGCTTCCAATATATCAATTTTTACGTCTCGACCATTTCGAGACTCCTCTTCATGTCCGTGATCTCATCCGAGACTCCGAACAAACTTCGGTTCATCAAAATATATAAACTCATAATGAAACTGTCATCGTAATGTTAAGCGTGCGGACCCTACGGGTTCGAGAACAATGTAGACATGACCGAGACACGTCTCCGGTCAATAACCAATAGCGGAACTTGGATGCTCATATTGGCTCCCACATATTCTACGAAGATCTTTATCGGTCAGACTGCATAACAACATACTTTGTTCCCTTTGTCATCGGTATGTTACTTGCCCGAGATTCGATCGTCGGTATCTCAATACCTAGTTTAATCTCGTTACCGGCAAGTCTCTTTACTCGTTTCGTAATACATCATCTTGCAACTAACTCATTAGTTGCAATGCTTGCAAGGCTTATGTGATTTGTATTACTGAGAGGGCCAGAGATACCTCTCCAACAATCGGAGTGACAAATCCTAATCTCGTAATATGCCAACTCAACATGTACCTTTGGAGACACCTGTAGAGCTCCTTTATAATCACCCAGTTACGTTGTGACGTTTGGTAGCACACAAAGTGTTCCTCCGGCAAACGGGAGTTGCATAATCTCATAGTCATAGGAACATGTATAAGTCATGAAGAAAGCAATAGCAACATACTAAACGATCGAGTGCTAAGCTAATGGAATGGGTCATGTCAATCACATCATTCTCCTAATGATGTGATCCCGTTAATCAAATGACAACACATGTCTATGGTTAGGAAACATAACCATCTTTGATCAACGAGCTAGTCAAGTAGAGGCATACTAGTGACGTTTAGTTTGTCTATGTATTCACACAAGTATTATGTTTCCGGTTAATACAATTCTAGCATGAATAATAAACATTTATCATGATATAAGGAAATAAATAATAACTTTATTATTGCCTCTAGGTCATATTTCCTTCAGTCTCCCACTTGCACTAGAGTCAATAATCTAGTTCACATCGCCATGTGATGTAACATCAATAGTTCTCATCTTTATGTGGTTAACACCCATAGTTCACATCGATATGTGGCCAACACCCAAAGGGTTTACTAGAGTCAGTAATCTAGTTCACATCGCTATGTGATTAACACCCAAAGAGTACTAAGGTGTGATCATGTTTTGCTTGTGAGACAATTTAATCAACGGGTCTGTTATATTCAGATCCGTAAGTATTTTGCAAATATCTTTGTCAACAATGCTCTGCACGGAGCTACTCTAGCTAATTGCTCCCACTTTCAATATGTATCTAGATCGAGACTTAGAGTCATCCAGATCGGTGTCAAAAATTTGTATCGACGTAACCCTTTACGATGAACCTTTTTGTTGTGTCCATAATCGAGAAACATATCCTTATTTCACTAAGGATAATTTTGACCGTTGTCCAGTGATCTACTTCCTAGATCACTATTGTATTCCCTCGCTGAACACAGTGTAGGGTATACAACAAATCTGGTACACAACATGGCATACTTTATAGAATCTATGGCTGAGGCATAGGGAATGACTTTCATTCTCTTTCTATCTTCTTCCGTGGTCGGGCTTTGAGTCTTACTCAATTTCACACCTTGCAACACAGGCAAGAACTCTTTCTTTAACTGTTCCATTTTGAACTACTTCAAAATCTTGTCAAGGTATGTACTCATTGAAAAAACTTATCAAGCGTCTTGATATATCTCTATAGATCTTGATGCTCAATATGTAAGTAGCTTCACCGAGGTCTTTCTTAAAAAAAACTCCTTTCAAACACTCCTTTATGCTTTGCAGAATAATTCTACATTATTTCCGATCAACAATATGTCATTCACATATATTTATCAGAAATGTTGTAGTGCTCCCACTCACTTTCTTGTAAATACAGGCTTCACCGCAAGTCTTTATAAAACTATATGCTTTGATCAACTCATCAAAGCGTATATTCCAACTCTGAGATGCTTGCACCAGTCCATAGATGGATCGCTGGAGCTTGCACATTTTGTTAACACCTTTAGGATTGACAAAACCTTCTGGTTGCATCATATACAATAAATCCATTAAGGAATGCAGTTTTGTTTATCCATTTGCCAGATTTCATAAAATGCAGCAATTGCTAACATGATTCAGACAGACTTAAGCATAGTTACGAGTGAGAAACTCTCATCGTAGTCAACACCTTGAACTTGTCGAAAACCTTTTGCGACAATTCTAGCTTTGTAGATAGTAACACTACTATCAGCGTCTGTCTTCCTCTTGAAGATCCATTTAATCTCAATGGCTTGCCGAACATCGGGCAAGTCAACCAAAGTCCATACTTTGTTCTCATACATGGATCCTTTCTCAGATTTCATGGCCTCAAGCCATTTTGCGGAATCTGGGCTCATCATCGCTTCCTCATAGTTCGTAGGTTCGTCATGGTCAAGTAGAATGACCTCCAGAACAAGATTACCGTACCACTCTGGTGCGGATCTCACTCTGGTTAACCTACGAGATTCGGTAGTAACTTGATCTGAAGTTACATGATCATCATCATTAGCTTCCTCACTAATTGGTGTAGTAGTCACAGGAATAGATTTCTGTGATGAACTACTTTCCAATAAGGGAGAAGGTACAATTACCTTATCAAGTTCTACTTTCCTCCCACTCACTTCTTTCAAGAGAAACTCCTTCTCCAGAAAGGATCCATTCTTAGCAACGAATGTCTTGCCTTCGGATCTGTGATAGAAGGTGTACCCAACAGTCTCCTTTGGGTATCCTATGAAGACATATTTCTCCAATTTGGGTTTGAGCTTATCAGGATGAAACCTTTTCATATAAGCATCATAATTCCAAACTTTAAGAAACGACAACTTTAGTTTCTTGCCAAACCACAGTTCAGATTGTGTCGTCTCAACGGACTTAGATGGTGCCCCTTTTTAACGTGAATGCAGATGTCTCTAATGCATGATCCCAAAACGATATTGGTAAATCGGTAAGAAACATCATAGATTGTACTATATCCAATAAAGTATGGTTATGACGTTCGGACACACCATTATGCTGTGGTGTTCCAGGTGGCACGAGTTTGTGAAACTATTCCACATTGTTTTAATTTAAGACCAAACTCGTAACTCAAATATTCGTCTGTGCGATTAGATCGTAGAAACTTTATTTTCTTGTCACGATGATTTTCCACTTCACTCTGAACTTTGAACTTTTCAGACTTATGTTTCATCAAGTAGATATACTCATATCTGCTTAAATCATCTGTGAAGGTCAGAAAATAATGATACTTGTCGCGAGCTTTAATATTCATCGGACCACATACATCAGTATGTATGATTTCCAACAAATCTGTTGCTCGCTCCATTGTTCCGGAGAACGGAGTCTTTAGTCATCTTGCCCATAAGGCATGGTTCGCAAGCACCAAGTGATTCATAATCAAGTGATTCCAAAATCCCATCAGCATGGAGTTTCTTCATGCGCTTTACACCAATATGACCTAAACGGCAGTGCCACAAATAAGTTGCACTATCATTATTAACTTAGCATCTTTTGGTTTCAATATTATGAATATGTGTATCACTACGATCAAGATCCAATGAACCATTTTCGTTGGGTGTGTAACCATATATGGTTTTATTCATGTAAACAGAACAACAATTTATTCTCTTACTTAAATGAATAACTGTATTACAATAAACTTGATCAAATCATATTCATGCTCAACGCAAACACCAAATAACACTTATTTAGGTTCAACACTAATCCCGAAAGTATAGGGAGTGTGCGATGATGACCATATCAATCTTGGAACCACTTCCAACACACATCGTCACTTCACCCTTAACTAGTCTCTGTTTATTCTGCAACTCCCATTTCGAGTTACTAATCTTAGCAACTGAACTAGTATCTAATACTGAGGGGTTGCTATAAACACTAGTAAAGTACACATCAATAACATGTATATCAAATATACTTATGTTCACTTTGCCATCCTTCTTATCCGCCAATCACTTGGGGTAGTTCCGCTTCCAGTGACCAGTCCCTTTGCAGTAGAAGCACTTAGTCTCAGGCTTAGGACCAGACTTGGGCTTCTTCACTTGAGCAGCAACTTGCTTGCTGTTTTTCTTGAAGTTCCCCTTTTTCCCTTTGCCCTTTTCTTGAAACTAGTGATCTTTTCAACCATCAACACTTGATGCTCTTTCTTGATTTCTACCTTCATCGATTTCATCATCATGAAAAGCTCGAGAGTCGTTTTCGTCATCCCTTGCATACTATAGTTCATCACGAAGTTCTACTAACTTGGTGATGGTGACTAGAGAATTCTGTAAATCACTATATTATCTGGAAGATTAACTCCCACTTGATTCAAGCGGTTGTAGTACCCAGACAATCTGAGCACATGCTCACTAGTTGAGCGATTCTCCTCCATCTTTTAGCTATAGAACTTGTTGGAGACTTCATATCTCTCAACTCGGGTATTTGCTTGAAATATTAACTTCAACTCCTGGAACATCTCATATGGTCCATGACGTTCAAAACGCCTTTGAAGTCCTGATTCTAAGCCGTTAAGCATGGTGCACTAAACTATCAAGTAGTCATCATATTTAGCTATCCAAACGTTCATAATGTCTGCATCTACTCCTGCAATAGGTCTATCACCTAGAGGTGCATCAAGGACATAATTCTTCTGTGCAGCAATGAGGATAAACCTCAGATCACGGATCCAATCCGCATCATTGCTACTAACATCTTTCAACACAATTTTTCTCTAGGAACATATCAAAATAAACACAGGGAAGCAACAACGCGAGCTATTGATCTACAACGTGATTTGCAAAATACTACCAGGACTAAGCTCATGATAAATTTAAGTTCAATTAATCATATTACTTAAGAACTCCCACTTAGACAGACATCTCTCTAGTCATCTAAGTGATCACGTGATCCAAATCAACTAAACCATGTCCGATCATCACGTGATATGGAGTAGTTTTCAATGGTGAACATCATTATGTTGATCATATCTACTATATGATTCACGTTCGACCTTTCGGCCTCCGTGTTCTGAGGCCATATCTGTATATGCTAGGCTCGTCAAGTTTAACCTGAGTATTCCGCGTGTGCGACTGTTTTGCACCCGTTGTATTTGAACGTAGAGCCTATCACACCCGATCATCACGTGGTGTCTTAGCACGAAGAACTTTCACAACGTTGCGTACTCAGCGAGAACACTTCTTGATAATTAGTGAGAGATCATCTTAAAATGGTACTGTCAAACTAAGCAAAATAAGATGTATAAAAGATAAACATCATATGCAATCAAAATATGTGACATGATATGGCCATCATCATCTTGCGCCTTTGATTTCCATCTCCAAAGTACTGTCATGATCTCTATCATCACCGGCATGACACCATGATCTCCATCATCTTGATCTATAACAATGTGTCGTCACGTGGTCGTCTCGCCAACAATTGCTCTTGCAACTATTGCTATCGCATAGCGATAAAGTAAAGCAATTATTGGGCGCTTGCATCTTATGCAATAGAGAGACAACCATAAGGATTTTGCCAGTTGCCGATAACTTCAACAAAACATGATCATCTCATACAACAACTTATATCTCATCACGTCTTGACAAAATCACATCACAACATGCCATGTAAAAACAAGTTAGACATCCTCTACTTTGTTGTTGCAAGTTTTACGTGGCTGCTACGGGCTTAAGCAAGAACCAATCTTACCTACGCATCAAAAACCACAACGATAGTTTGTCAAGTTGGTGTTGTTTTAACCTTCGCAAGGACCGGGCGTAGCCACACTAGGTTCAACTAAAGTTGGAGAAACTGACACCCGCCAGCCACCTGTGTGCAAAGCACGTCAGTAGAACCAGTCTTGCGTAAGTGTACACGTAATGTCGGTCCGGGCTGCTTCATCCAACAATACCGCCGAACCAAAGTATGACATGCTGGTAAGCAGTATGACTTATATCGCCCACAACTCACTTGTGTTCTACTTGTGCACAACATCAACGCATAAAACCAGGCTCGGATGCCACTGTTGGGGAATGTAGTAATTTAAAAAAAATTCCTACGCACACGCAAGATCATGGTGATGCATAGCAACGAGGTGGAGAGTGTAGTCTACGTACCCTTGTAGACCGACAGCGGAAGCGTTATGACAATGTGGTTGATGTAGTTGTACGTCTTCACGGCCCGACCAATCGAGCACCGAAACTACGGCACCTCCGAGTTCTAGCACACATTCAGCTCGATGACGATCCCCGGACTCCGATCCAGCAAAGTGTCGGGGAAGAGTTCCGTCAGCACGACGGCATGGTGACGATCTTGATGTTCTACTGTCGCAGGGCTTCGCCTAAGCACCACTACAATATTATCGAGGACTATGGTGGAGGGGGCACCGCACACGGCTAAGAGAACGATCTTGAAGATCAACTTGTGTGTCTAGAGGTGCCCCCTGCCTCCGTATATAAAGGAGCAAAGGGGGGGGTGCGGCTGGCCCTAGGAGGAGGCGCGCTGGAGGAGTCCTACTCCTACCGGGAGTAGGACTCCCCACCTTTCCCTAGTTGGATTAGGACTTGGGGGGAAGGAGGAGAGGGAAGAAAGGAAAGGGGGGGCGCCGCCCCCCCTCCTTGTCCAATTTGGACTTGGGGGGGGGGGGGGGAGGGGCGCGCGGCAGCCCCTAGGCCTCCTCTCCTCTTCCTCCACTAGGCCCATTAAGGCCCATTAGGTTACCGGGGGGTTCCGGTAACCTCCCGGTACTCCGGTAAAATGCCGATTTCACCCGGAACACTTCCGACAAACATAGGCTTCCAATATATCAATTTTTATGTATCGACCATTTCGAGACTCCTCGTCATGTCTGTGATCTCATCCGGGACTCCAAACAAACTTCGGTTCATCAAAATATATAAACTCATAATGAAACTGTCATCGTAACGTTAAGCGTGCGGACCCTACGGGTTCGAGAACAATGTAGGCATGACCAAGACACGTCTCCGGTTAATAACCAATAGCGGAACCTGGATGCTCATATTGGCTCCCACATATTCTACGAAGATCTTTATCGGTCAGACCGCATAACAACATACTTTGTTCCCTTTGTCACCGGTATGTTACTTGCCCAAGATTCGATCGTCGGTATCTCAATACCTAGTTCAATCTCGTTACCAGCAAGTCTCTTTACTCGTTTCGTAATACATCATCTCGCAACTGACTCATTAGTTGCAATGCTTGCAAGGCTTATGTGATGTGTATTACTGAGAGGGCCCAGAGATACCTCTCCGACAATCGGAGTGACAAATCCTAATCTCGAAATACGCCAACCCAACATGTACCTTTGGAGACACCTCTAGAGCTCCTTTATAATCACCCAGTTACGTTGTGATGTTTGGTAGCACACAAAGTGTTCCTCCGGGAAACGGGAGTTGCATAATCTCATAGTCATAGGAACATGTATAAGTCATGAAGAAAGCAATAGCAACATACTAAACGATCGGGTGCTAAGCTAATGGAATGGGTCATGTCAATCACATCATTCTCCTAATGATGTGATCCCGTTAATCAAATGACAACACATGTCTATGGTTAGGAAACATAACCATCTTTCATCAATGAGCTAGTCAAGTAGAGGCATACTAGTGATGTTTAGTTTGTCTATGTATTCAGACAAGTGTTATGTTTCCGGTTAATACAATTCTAGCATGAATAATAAACATTTATCATGATATAAGGAAATAAATAATAACTTTATTATTGCCTCTAGGGCATATTTCCTTCACCTACGAGGTTCAGTAGTAACTTGTTCTGAAGTTTCATGATCATCATCATTAGCTTCCTCACTAATTGGTGTAGGTGTCACAGAAACCGGTTTCTGTGATGTACTACTTTCCAATAAGGGAGCAGGTACAGTTAACTCATCAAGTTCTACTTTCCTCCCACTCACTTCTTTTGAGAGAAACTCCTTCTCTAGAAAGTTTCCGAATTTAGCAACAAAAGTCTTGCCTTTGGATCTGTGATAGAAGGTGTATCCAATAGTTTCATCTGGATATCCTATGAAGACACATTTCTCCGATTTGGGTTCGAGCTTATCAGGTTGAAGCTTTTTCACATAACATCGCAGCGCCAAACTTTCAGAAACGACAACTTTGGTTTCTTGGCAAACCACAGTTCATAAGGCATCGTCTCAACGGATTTTGATGGTGCCCTATTTAACGTGAATGTGGCCGTCTCTAAAGCATAACCCCAAAACGATAGCGATAAATTAGTAAGAGACATCATAGATCGCACCAGATCTAGTAAAGTACGATTACGACGTTCGGACACACCATTACGCTGTGGTGTTCCGGGTGGCGTGAGTTGCGAAACTATTCCGCATTGTTTCAAATGTACACCAAACTCGTAACTCAAATATTCTCCTCCATGATCAGATCGTAGGAATTTTATTTTCTTGTTACGATGATTTTCAACTTCACTCTGAAATTCTTTGAACTTTTCAAATGTTTCAGACTTATGTTTCATTAAGTAGATATACCCATATCTGCTTAAGTCATCTGTGAAGGTGAGAAAATAACGATATCCGCCACGAGCCTCAACATTCATCGGACCACATACATCTATATGTATGATTTCCAACAAATCTGTTGCTTGCTCCATTGTTCCGGAGAACGGAGTTTTAGTCATATTGCCCATAAGGCATGGTTCGTAAGCATCAAGTGATTCATAATCAAGTGATTCCAAAAGTCCATCAGCATGGAGTTTCTTCATGCGCTTTACACCAATATGACCTAAACGGCAGTGCCATAAATAAGTTGCAGTATCATTATTAACTTTGCATCTTTTGGTTACAATATTATGAATATGTGTATCACTACGATCAAGATCCAACGAACCATTTTCATCGGGTGTGTAACCATATAAGGTTTTATTCATGTAAAAAGAACAACAATTTATTCTCTTACTTAAATGAATAACCGTATTGCAATAAACATGATCAAATCATATTCATGCTCAACGCAAACACCAAATAACACTTATTTAGGTTCAACACTAATCCCGAAAGTATAGGGAGTGTGCGATGATGATCATATCAATGTTGGAACCACTTCCAACACACATCGTCACTTCACCCTTAACTAGTCTCTGTTCATTTTGCAACTCCTGTTTCGAGTTACTACTTTTAGCAACTGAACCAGTATCAAATACCGAGGGGTTGCTACGAACACTAGTAAAGTACACATCAATAACATGTATATCAAATATACCTATGTTCACTTTGTCATCCTTCTTATCCACCAATTACTTGGGGTAGTTCCGCTTCTAGTGACCAATCCCTTTGCAGTGGAAGCACTTAGTCTCAGGCTTAGGTCCAGACTTGGGCTTCTTCACTTGAGCAGCAACTTGCTTGCCGTTCTTCTTGAAGTTCCCTTTCTTTCCCTTTGCCCTTTTCTTGAAACTAGTGGTCTTGTTAACCATCAACACTTGATGTTTTTCTTGATTTCTACCTTCGTCGATTTCAGCATCACGAAGAGGTTGGGAATCGTTTCCGTTATCCCTTGCATATTATAGTTCATCATGAAGTTCTACTAACTTGGTGATGGTGACTAGAGAATTCTATCAATCACTATTTTATCTAGAAGATTAACTCCCACTTGATTCAAGCGATTGTAGTACCCAGACAATCTGAACACATGCTCACTACTTGAGCTATTCTCCTCCATCTTTTAGCTATAGAACTTGTTGGAGACTTCATATCTCTCAACTCGGGTATTTGCTTGAAATATTAACTTCAACTCCTGGAACATCTCATATGGTCCATGATGTTCAAAACGTCTTTGAAGTCCCGATTCTAAGCCGTTTAAGCATGGTACACTAAACTATCACGTAGTCATCATATTGAGCTAGCCAAATGTTCATAACATCTGCATTTGCTCCTGCAATAGGTTTGTCACCTAGCGGTGCATCAAAGACATAATTCTTCTATGCAGCAATGAGGATAAACCTCAGATAACGGATCCAATCCGCATCATTGCTACTAACATTTTTCAACTTAGTTTTCTCTAGGAACATATCAAAAATAAAACAGGGGAGCTAAACGCGAGCTATTGATCTACAACATAGATATGCTAATACTACCAGGACTAAGTTCATGATAAATTAAAGTTCAATTAATCATATTACTTAAGAACTCCCACTTAGACAGACATCCCTCTAATCTTATAAGTGATCACGTGATCCATATCAACTAAACCATGTCCGATCATCACGTGAGATGGAGTAGTTTCAATGGTGAACATCGCTATGTTGATCATATCTACTATATGATTCACGCTCGACCTTTCGGTCTCCGTGTTCCGAGGCCATATCTGTTATATGCTAGGCTCGTCAAGTTTAACCTAAGTATTCCGCGTGTGCAACTGTTTTGCACCCGTTGTATTTGAACGCACAGCCTATCACACCCGATCATCACGTGGTGTCTCAGCACGAAGAACTTTCGCAACGGTGCATACTCAGGGAGAACACTTGTACCTTGATAATTAGTGAGAGATCATCTTAAAATGGTACTGTCAAACTAAGCAAAATAAGATGTATAAAAGATAAACATCATATGCAATCAAAATATGTGACATGATATGGCCATCATCATCTTGCGCCTTTGATTTCCATCTCCAAAGTACTGTCATGATCTCTATCGTCACCGGCATGACACCATGATCTCCATCATCTTGATCTTTATCAACGTGTCGTCACATGGTCGTCTCGCCAACAATTGCTCCTGCAACTATTGCTATCGCATAGCGATAAATTAAAGCAATTATTTGGCGCTTGCATCTTATGCAATAGAGAGATAACCATAAGGCTTTTGCCAGTTGCCGATAACTTCAACAAAACATGATCATCTCATACAACAACTTATATCTCATCACATGTTGACCATATCACATCACAACATGCCCTGCAAAAACAAGTTAGACGTCCTCTACTTTGTTGTTGCAAGTTTTACGTGGCTGCTACTAGGCTTAAGCAAGAACCAATCTTACCTACGCATCAAAAACCACAACGATAGATTGTCAAGTTGGTGCTGTTTTAACCTTCGCAAGGACCGGGCGTAGCCACACTCGGTTCAACTAAAGTTGGAGAAACTGACACCCGCCAGCCACCTGTGTGCAAAGCACGTCAGTAGAACCAGTCTCGCGTAAGCATACGCGTAATGTCGGTCTGAGCCGCTTCATCCAACAATACCGCCGAACCAAAGTATGACATGCTGGTAAGCAGTATGACTTATATCGCCCACAACTCACTTGTGTTCTACTCGTGCACAACATCAACGCATAAAACCTAGCTCTGATACCACTGTTGGGGAACGTAGTAATTTCAAAAATTTCCTACGCACACGCAAGATCATGGTGATGCATAGCAACAAGAGGGGAGAGTGTTGTCTACGTACCCTCATAGACCGGAAGCGGAAGCGTTAGCACAACGCGGTTGATGTAGTTGTACGTCTTCATGGCCCGACCGATCAAGCACCGAAACTACGGCACCTCCGAGTTCTAGCACACGTTCAGCTCGATGACGATCCCCGGACTCCGATCCAGCAAAGTGTCGGGGAAGAGTTCCGTCAGCATGACGGCGTGGTGACGATCTTGATGTTCTACCGTCGCCGGGCTTCGCCTAAGCACCGCTACAATATTATCGAGGATTATGGTGGAGGGGGGCACCACACATGGCTAAGAGATCTCAAGGATCAATTGTGGTGTCTAGAGGTGCCCCCTTGACCCCGTTTATAAAGGAGCAAGGGGGGAGGCCGGCCGGCCCTTGGGGCGCGCCAAGGAGGAGGAGTCCTCCTCCTAGTAGGAGTAGGACTCCCCTTTTTCCTACTCCTACTAGGAGGGGGAAAGGAAGGGGGAGAGGGAGAAGGAAAGGGGGGCGCCGCCCCCCTCTCCTAGTCCAATTCGGACCAGAGGGGGAGGGGGTGCGCGGCCCACCCTGGCCACCACTCTCTCTCTCCACTAGGGCCCATAAGGCCCATTACTTCTCCCGGGGGGTTCCGGTAACCCTCCGGCACTCCGGTTTTCTCCGAAATCACCCGGAACACTTTCGGTGTACGAATATAGCCGTCCAATATATCAATCTTTATGTCTCGACCATTTCGAGACTCCTCGTCATGTCCCCAATCTCATCCGGGACTCCGAACTCCTTCGGTACATCAAAACTCATAAACTCATAATATAACTGTCATCGAAACCTTAAGCGTGCGGACCCTACGGGTTCGAGAACAATGTAGACATGACCGAGACACGTCTCCGGTCAATAACCAATAGCGGAACCTGGATGCTCATATTGGCTCCCACATATTCTACGAAGATCTTTATCGGTCAGACCGCATAACAACATACGTTGTTCCCTTTATCATCGGTATGTTACTTGCCCGAGATTGGATCGTCGGTATCTCAATACCTAGTTCAATCTCGTTACTGGCAAGTCTCTTTACTCGTTCCGTAATACATCATCTCGCAACTAACTCATTAGTTGCAATGCTTGCAAGGCTTATGTGATGTTCATTACCGAGAGGGCCCAGAGATACCTCTCCGACAATCGGAGTGACAAATCCTAATCTCGAAATACGCCAACCCAACATGTACCTTTGGAGACACCTGTAGAGCTCCTTTATAATCACCCAGTTACGTTGTGACGTTTGGTAGCACACAAAGTGTTCCTCCGGCAAACGGGAGTTGCATAATCTCATAGTCATAGGAACATGTATAAGTCATGAAGAAAGCAATAGCAACATACTAAACGATCGGGTGCTAAGCTAATGGAATGGGTCATGTCAATCACATCATTCTCCTAATGATGTGATCCCGTTAATCAAATGACAACACATGTCTATGGTTACGAAACATAACCATCTTCGATTAACGAGCTAGTCAAGTAGAGGCACACTAGTGACGTTTAGTTTGTCTATGTATTCACACAAGTATTATGTTTCCGGATAATACAATTCTAGCATGAATAATAAACATTTATCATGATATAAGGAAATAAATAATAACTTTATTATTGCCTCTAGGGCATATTTCCTTCACTACAAAGCTCGACTATTGCGAAAGGTTTTCGACAAGTTCAAGGAGTTGACTATGATGAGACCTTCTCGCCCCTAGCGATGCATAAGTCTGTCCGAATCATGTTAGCAATTGCTGCATTTATGATTACAAAATTTGGCAAATGGATGTCAAAACTGCATTCCTTAATGGATATCTTAAAGAAGAGTTGTATATGATGCAACCAGAAGGTTTTGTCGATCCTAAAGGTGCTAACAAAGTGTGCAAGCTCCAGCGATCCATTTATGGACTGGTGCAAGCATCTCGGAGTTGGAATATATGTTTTGATAGTGTGATCAAAGCATATGGTTTTATACAGACTTTTGGAGAAGCCTGTATTTACAAGAAAGTGAGTGGGAGCTCTGTAGCATTTCTAATATTATATGTGGATGACATATTGTTGATTGGAAATAATACAGAATCTCTAGGTAGCACAAAAGGATACTTGAATAAGAATTTTTCAATAAAATACCTCGGTGAAGCTGGTTATATATTGGGCATCAAGATCTATAGATATAGATCAAGATGCTGAATTGGACTTTCACAAAGCACATACCTTGATAAAGTCTTGAAGAAGTTCAAAATGGATCAGTCAAAGAAAGTGTTCTTGCCTGTTTACAAGGTGTGAAGTTGAGTCAGACTCAATTCCCGACCACTGTAGAAGATAGAGAGAAAATGAAAGTCATTCCCTATGCCTCAGCCATAGGTTCTATCATGTATGCAATGCTGTGTACCAGACCTGATGTGTGCCTTGCTATAAGTTTAGCAGGGAGGTACCAAAGTAATCCAGGAGTGGATCACTGGACAATGGTCAAGAACATCTTGAAATACCTTAAAGAGACTAAGGATATGTTTCTCGTTTATGGAGGTGACAAAGAGCTTGTCGTAAATGGTTACGTCGATGCAAGCTTTGACATTGATCCGGATGACTCTAAGTCACAAACCGGATATGTATTTTTATTGAATGGTGGGGCTGTCAGTTGGTACAGTTCCAAGCAGAGCATCGTGGAGGGATCCACGTGTGAAGCGGAGTACATAGCTGCTTCGGAAGCAGCAAATGAAGGAGTCTGGATGAAGGAATTCATATCTGATTTAGGTGTAATACCTAGTGCATCAGGTCTAATGAAAATCTTTTGTGACAATATTGGAGCAATTGCCTTGGCGAAGGAATCCAGATTTCACAAGAGAACCAAACACATCAAGAGACACTTCAATTCCATCTGCGATCATGTCAAGGAGGGAAACATAGAGATTTGCAAGATACATACGGATCTAAATGTTGCAGACCCATTGACTAAGTCTCTCTCACGAGCAAAACATGATCACCACCAAGACTCCATGGGTGTTAGAATCATTACTATGTAATCTAGATTATTGACTCTAGTGCAAGTGGGAGACCAAAGGAAATATGCCCTAGAGGCAATAATAAAGTTGTTATTTATATTTCCTTATATCATGATAAATGCTTATTATTCATGCTAGAATGGTATTAACCGGAAACTTAGTACATGCGTGAATACATAGACAAAACAGAGTGTCCCTAGTATGCCTCTACTTGACTAGCTCGTTAATCAAAGATGGTTAAGTTTCCTGAACAAAGACATGTGTTTTCATTTGATGAATGGGATCACATCATTAGAGAATGATGTGATGGACAAGACCCATCCGTTAGCTTAGCATTATGATTGTTTAGTTTTATTGCTATTGCTTTCTTCATGACTTATACATATTCCTCTTACTATGAGCTTATGCAACTCCCGAATACCGAAGGAACACCTTGTGTGCTATCAAACGTCACAACGTAACTGGGTGATTATAAAGATGCTCTACCGGTGTCTCCAAAGGTGTTTGTTGAGTTGGCATAGATCGAGATTAGGATTTATCACTCCGAGTATCGGAGAGGTATCTCTGGGCCCTCTCGGTAATGCACATCACTATAAGCCTTGCAAGCAATGTGACTAATGAGTTAGCTGCGGGATGATGCATTACGGAACGAGTAAAGATACTTCCTGGTAACGAGATTGAACTAGGTATGATGATACCGACGATCGAATCTCGGGCAAGGAACATACCGACGACAAAGGGAACAACGTATGTTGTTAAGCGGTTTGACCGATAAAGATCTTCGTAGAATATGTAGGAGCCAATATAAGCATCCAGGTTCCGCTATTGGTTATTAATCAGAGATGTGTATCGGTCATGTCTACATAGTTCTCGAACCCGTAGGGTCCGCACGGTTAACGTTCGATGATGATTTGTATTATGAGTTGTGTGTTTTGATGACCGAAGTTTGTTCGGAGTCCCGGATGAGTTCAGGGACATGACGAGGAGTCTCTAAATGGTCGAGAGGTAAATATTGATATATTGGACGAACGTATTCGGACACCGGAATGGTTTCGAAAAGGTTCAGGTATTTTCGGAGTACCGAGAGGTTACTGGAACCCCTCAGGGGAATACTGGGCCTACATGGGCAATAGGGGAGAGGGGAGGCAGCCCACAAGGGGTGGTCGCGCCCCCTCCCTATAGGTAGTCCCAATTGAACTAGGGAGGGGGACGCCCTCTTTCCTTCTCCTCTTCCTCTTCCTTCCCTCTTTCCCCTCTCCGGAAAAGGATAGGGAGTCCGACTAGGATTGGGAGTCCTAGTTGGACTCCCTCCTTTGGCGCGCCCCCTAGGCCGGCCGCCTCCTCCCCTCCTCCTTTATATACGGGGGCGGGAGGCACCCCAAACGCACATACATTGTTCCTCAGCCGTGTGCGGTGCCCCCCTCCATAGTTTACCACCTCGGTCATGTTGTCGTAGTGCTTAGGGGAAGCCCTGCGCGGATCACATCATTAGTGCCATCACCAAGTCGTCATGCTGACGAAAATCTCCCTCTACCCTCTACTGGATCAAGAGCTCGAGGGACGTCATCATGCTGAACGTTTGTTGAACACGGAGGTGCTGTATGTTCGGTACTTGGATCGGTTGCATCGCGAAGACGTTCGACTACATCAACCGCGTTAACATAATGTTTCCGCTTTTGGTCTATGAGGGTACGTGGACACACTCTGCCCCTCTCGTTGCTATGAATCTCCTAGATAGATCTTGCGTGATCGTAGGAAATTATTTGAAATTGCATGCTACATTACCCAACAAAATGGTAGTTTCCTATTTACTTTCTTTGCATTCTTTTACTTTCCATTCCATAAACCCAAAATACCAAAAATATTACTTTACCGTTTATCCATCTATATCATATCTCACTTCGCAAATTACCATGAAGGGATTAACAACCCCTTTATCGCGTTGGGTGCAAGTTGGTGTTTGTTTGTGCAGGTATTCGGTGGCTTGTGCGTTGCCTCCTACTGGATTGATACCTTGGTTCTCAAAACCGAGGGAAATACTTACTCTACTTTGCTGCATCACCCTTTCCTCTTCAAGGGAAAAACCAACGGAAGCTCAAGAGGTAGCATGTAGACACACTCTCCCCCTCTCGTCGCTATGCATCTCCTAGATAGATCTTGCGTGAGCGTAGGAATTTTTTTTTGAAATTGCATGCTACGTTTCCTAAAAGTCCCTCGTAAGTCTTCTGGTCCTCCCCCGAAGCTTGTACGGTCTCTTATGTTACAGAAAAAATGCGCGTAAAATTTCATCGTGTTTGAACTTTGGTAGGTATGGTTTTTCTGCAAAATAAAAACATGCAAAAAACAGAAACTGGCACTAGGCACTAAATTAATAGGTTAGTCCATAAAAATAGTATAAATGACATACAAAGCATACAAAAGTGATAATATAATAACATGAAACAATGAAAATTATAGATACGTTTGAGACGTATCAACATCCCCTAGCTTAATTCCTAGTCGTCCTCGAATAGGTAAATGATAATAAAAGAATGTTTTTATGTTGAATGCTACCTAACATGTCCTTAATCAAAGATGTATTGCAGGATGAATATTGGGATAGGAGTGACTGAAGGCAATAGTCTATCAATTTGACACGAAAACAAATAATACATGAACATACCAATAAAAATCATTGCCTTTTTCAAAATAGAGATGCTAAAGAACGTGATCTCTACACACTTAATCATGGAAAGCATGGAATGCTCAGTCTTCCGAACATAATAATATCAAGTCATGAAGAACCTCGGTGCCAAACCAAGTAATTGATTCATTCTTTTCCTCGCTTCAGGATTTTAAACTTTTTGAGTGTGAGCCAAAGACTTGGCACTTTGGATGGCAAAGAGAATGATGATTAGGGTTTATAAGGAAAGACAAAAAGGTATAGGAAAGTCTTACATTAACGAGGCTTGATCATTAGGCAATGGAGAGGCCTTATAATCGATGTTAATGCAAGGAGTAGGGATTGTCATGCAACGAATGCACTAGAGCTATAAGTGTATGAAAGCACTCTTTAAATGAAACTAAGTGGGTGTGCATCCAACTTTTTTGCTCATGAAGACCTCAAGCATTTTGAGGAAGCTCGTCATTGCAATATACAAGCCAAGTTCTATAATGTAAACATCCCACTAGTATTATATACAAAAATGAAAATCTCGAAACTCTACATATGAAATACATGGTGCTACTTTGAAGCACAAGTGTGGTAAGAGGATAGTAGTGTACCCCCTCTCTCATTTTATTTTTTTCCTTTTTAATTTTTTTAATGTCCTCATGGACCGTATCCCCTACTTTTTGAGGAATCATAAGTCTCCACCAATTCATATCCTCACAGGTAGGGGGGCACTCTAATAATAATGATCATCACACATTTATTTTACTTACAACTCAACAACTGAAAAATAATTACTATATATGAATGGCTCTTGCAATGTACCAAGATGTGCAATGATCTAGCATAAGATGTATTATAATAATGAATGGTGGCTTTGCCACAAAATATCATGTCAGCTCTATATGATCATGCAAAGCAATATGACGAATGAACACTCAAGTCATATGAATAGTAACAATGGAAGTTACATGACAATATATCTCAGAATGGCTATGGAAATGCCATAATAGGTAGGTATATATGGTGGCTATATTGAGGAAGGATATAATGAGGCTTATGTGTGAAAGAGCGAATCATTTCACGGAGTTGGATGCATCGGCGAAGTTTGCACCATGACTCGAGATGAGAGTGAGAAATGCATGGTGCCGAAGAGGCTAGCAAAATATGGATAGTTGGGAGTGCTTTAAAGTCCAAAAACTCACATTAAAAATAAAATACCCAAGTACTTATTGCAAAAGTTTATTAGCCCTTGAAGCAAAGAATAACTTGCATGCCCCTAGGGGGGCAGGTTGCTAGGAGTTAACCATCACGCGCCCCCAATCCAAACACACAAAGGAAGTGAATCAAAGATAAATCATGCTCCAACTTCCTTGCTATGCCAATGACTAACACTTTCATGTAGAGAGAGAGAGAGACCGAAAGCCATCTAGCTATTTCTATGGAGACGTAGGTCCTAATGGAACTACTCCATATCATCATGGAGGCAAGGTTGATGAAGATAGCCTCCCCAATGATTTTCCCCTCTGGTAGAGTACCAGAACAAGGCTCCAGATGGGATCATGCAAGAACAGAGACTTGCGGTGGTGATAAAATTGTTTCGGGTCTCACTCCAAGGGTTTAGAATATATGAGAATTTATAGGCTAGGAATTAGGGCAAACGGAGCCACAAGGGGGCCACAAGTCAGATCGGCGCGCGTACCCCCTGGGCGCGCCCCCTACTTGTGGGTCCCTCATAAGTCTTCTGGCCCTTCCCCGAAGCTTCTAAGGTCTTTTATGTTCCATAAAAAAACCACGTAAAATTTCATTGTGTTTTGACTTTGGTAGGTGTGGTTTTTATGTGAAACAAAAAAAGTGCAAAAAACAGGAACTGAAACTTGGCACTAAATCAATAGGTTGGTATAGAAAAATAGTATAAAATGACATATAAAGCATACAAAAGTGATAATATAATAATATGAAAGAATAAAAAAATTATAGATACATTGGAAATGTATCAGAGCACGTGTGTATTTCTCCCTATGCGAGAAGCATAAGTTCTTTTACTTCGAAAGTGCAAGTGTCTTCACCCCCATGAGATTATAAATCAGTTACACTTGAGAGCACGACATAGTAAAATTTGGAAGCACATGTAGTTCACTTTGGAAGCACAATTTCTATGGAAAAAAGTTTGTTGAAATCTATTAACACGGCCTAGTTTTGAAGACCTCGACGTGAGGAATGCTATCATAAAAATGATTTGCGATTTGGACATACAGTTCAAGAGATATATCATTTTGAAAAGGCTAATCCATGAAATAAACTCAACAAACCCATCCATTCCTCTTCCGCGTGGGAAGGAATCACAGTAGAATGCCCCACTTGTCACCATAAGAGGAGATGGAAGTGACCTATGAAAGAGATACCTCTTAACAGGAGCTTTTGAGTACCTTTTATAGAAACGAGTATATTTGGGTAGATCGTCCTTGGAGCGAGACATGGGTAATATAGATGTACAACCATTATGGAACCCAAGCCCAATAATATTCATCTAAGCCTACCAGCCCACTCAGTTCTAGTCTAGGTAGCTCAACAAGCAAAAATGTACAATATAACTAGTACCGGTGAACTAAGCCTAACTAAAATGGTTAGGTTCTTTGTGGTGAAACCAATTCATTTAGGTTCAAGTTCTAAAATTGACACAAATGGTCGCATATTACTTGGATTTATTTTCTGCTTTATGATGTTATTATTTCAGCGGTATGGCATACCGTCGACTATGAGATGCATATGGCGATTTCATCAATCTCAAGATATATTGTCTCAGTCGCATGGAGATGCTTACAGAGAGAGGGTATGTGTTGATAACACTATGGCTAGATAGATCCACAAGGTAAAGAACACCAAAATTTTCTATTGTGTGCGTAGGGCACGGCCGAGCATGCAAACGTGCACTGCTCTCATGGGCCGGCCCATCACATGTTGTTTTTGGTCGAGTAGCGAAAGCTTTCATTCAGAGCCAAATGTGCCTATTGGAATGGGCTGCACCATACTTTTTTCACCTTTTTATTTTCTAAAAATTTAATTTTATAGATTCTTTTCTAAGAATCATATCACAGATTTATTTTCAAAGAAATTTTACTACAGAAAAAATAAAAATTAACAAATTTAAAAGAAATGTTTAGGATTTTTAAAATTTGAAGTTTTATAAATGCTTATGAATTGAAAAAATATTCATGAAAAATATTTTGGTTTTCAAAATGTCCATGAGTTTGAAAAAGTAAACAGAACATGAAATATAAAAGGTAAATCACTTTTTTTTTCAAATCCAGATGCACGAAGCATCCGTGGACTAGGATTCTTCAAGAAACCTTGAGAAACCATGAGTTTGTCTTGCGGGTTTCGATCCTCATCGTGTTTTTCCATTTGGACGTAGTCGATGGTGCTCCGACGTAATTTCTTGCCGTCTAGGGGACGGCACCAAAACTATGCAAGGGTTCAATAATGACGACTACGACTCATGGGTGCTGGTCATTAGGGACACGTACACGAAGATTTTCCGACTGCCATCTTCCATAATTAACATCTCCCATAATTAATTAATTACATGCCTAGTTGAAAGAAATATCATAATTCTAATTGTTTACCGTCCTAGTTAATTGCATTAATGACTCTGATTCCAAATTGATTTGGCGCCACGAAAATCCCATTTAATTGCAGATAATTAATTAGACACATAATTAACCATCTGGACTATAAATTATATTGATGACCTAATTTTTAAATTTATTTTCAAATTATTTTCACATTAACTACTATGTGTGAAATGATGACATACCAACTTCAATTTAATAGTAGAGCTTATTCTCTGCGGAGAACAAAAACTGACGGTATGTTTCTACTTTCTATAAAAACTAGTAAGCGTGCACGTGCAATGCACGTTCGACAATGCAATTCATTTTTGAATTTCACCTTTGCTTAATTAGTTTTATTTTTGTGATTGTTTGTTCGTCTACACCTTTTTTTCAAGTAGGTAAAGAAAAAAAATGGAAATGTCATATGTGCTATTCTCAAAAATAAAAATGAAAAGGAGTGTTGTGTTTTTTTAACAAATAATTATGATAAGTGTAATGTTATGCAAAATTATTCGTTTGAAAAAAAATACTCTAATAAATATTTTCAGTCAATGTTTAGATCATACGTAGTGTTGTGGAAATCCCACCAGTACAAGGCTCAAATATCAAATATCATCTAATCCATCGCATGTATAAAATCTTGTAGTCCATTTTGTACCAGCAAGGTGGACGACTCGTTCCTCTGCATGCTTATGCTTCTTTCGATTCAGATTCCATCAAAAAGAAAAGTCTTCCGCTCTACAAGTAGTAGGTAGAATGCATGTAAGTGCAATCAATTCTTTTGGATTTGAAAATATCATTGTCACTCTTATGCATATCACAAAGTCTCCTCGGAAGGATTGTAAACTGACATCTCAGTTAGCTTCAGAAGGGCCTCTAGAACAAGAGTGAGGGGGAAACAGATTCACAACAAGCTACAACTAATATACTCTATATAGTTATAAAGCAAGTTAGAGGTGAACTTCTGACGGTCTTACAGATCCACACCAGAATAATCACGGGAGAAACATTAACCATATCACAGATGAGCTACAGCAAACTGAACCTTGGTAGCAAATGCAAGGCTATCAGCAAATATAACTAAGGAAGTCCTACCTTTGAATTAAATATGGACTAAAATGATATGCTTTTGTACCAATTTACACCAATCCCTATTGCAACAAATAATAATAGCTGGTACAGTTGTACACCACTAAAATTACTATTAAAATGTCACTTCAATCCAGTGCCGGGATAAAATGAAACCTTGGAACATAATCCCCCAACAGCAAAATACACATGTAAAATTGTAGTACCAAAATTGAGTTGACTGGAGATGTATTCGGATTTTTGGATGAGGCAACCTGAAGACTAACTACACTTATTTGTCAAAACACGGAACTAACTACATTCAATCTTTCGTCGTGTTCTCTTCAAATCAAGCTCAAAGATCAGAAATCAAGTCAACAATGTCAAGAAGGAAGTCTCCCTCGGAAGATGGAAATAAAGAAAACAAAGAAAAATGGATTAAGGGGAGGTTTAGCGGTCGGTTGCGTGACGCTAACAGAGTTGGACCGTGATTGACCACATGGAACCATAGACCGCGAGTCGGGTGAGAAATGATACATGGAAGCATGCTTGGTTAATAACTACTGTCATGCACTCGTGGAGTGCTTTTGTTGCTTCAACTCCATCTAAAGTCCTATGAATAAATACTCTAAACTCAAACTCCACCAGGTCAATAAAACGTCAGAAGTCCTAGCTACATATTTGATTCAACAGTCAATATGGACTTCAAAATGCCATTGACAGGACGACAGTACATCGAACAAAAAAATTAGTTGCTTTAGAATCCCATGCTGAAGCTTTATATGTGTTCTATGTCATGTATCTGTTCTTCTGTTCCATATCCCGAAACAAAGAAGTGTGTTTAAACTCTGCAGCATACGATCTCATGTATATGTCCTACCTATTCCATTGCCCATTTACTTTTGCATGGCCTTCTGTTCACCACAATAACTAAATTATGCCCAAAGAACTCAGTCCTCTTAATTCACAACTTGGTACACATAAAACTTACATCATGAGATAAAAAAATCAAGTGAGCGAGCACAAAAAAGCAAACAAGCAGCTACCTTAATCAATTAGAAGAACCACGATCTGACACATGAGAACATACTGATATGAAAAAGCAAGCGAGCACACTTGTAGGCAAAAGAAGCAAGCAAGCAGCCATCTTAATTAACAGTTGGACCTTGATCGGTTAGAACAATTTGGTTGACATGAGACTAATTACCTGCAGGTTTCGTGGGTGCAGCAGATCAGTTCTGCAGAGGCAGCCAGCACGTAAGTATCATGGCGGACTTGTATCTCGTTTCCAATAAAGACGGGCTATCCGGTTTAGTTAGTACCTTTGCGTCGTCTAGACTGTGGCGTGAAGTTCCATAGGCACCTATGTTGTGGCCGGTGCGTGGGCATGAACGTGAACGACGAAAAGAGGAAACTTATTACTGGCTTCTCTGACTCACGGATCAGGTTGGCGGCCACGCGCGCGACGAAAGAGGAGGGCGACAGCGTACCTGGGGCAACGGAGGAGGAGCGGCCGGCGGCAGCCTACGCTTGTGCTTCCATCAGAGGAGGAGCGGCCGCCGGTGGCGGCGGCGGCGGTCCGAGCTTGCTTTATGTGCGGCGGCGGCGACCCACGCTCGCATCCTTCAACAGGGAGCCGTAGTCGACGCCTCCCTAGCGACGGCGAGAGACGGGGCGCTAAACCCGTGGCTGAGGACGGCAGCCTCCAGCAGGAGGTTGGAGGTGGAGGAGAGTGGTGTCTGCGCCAGGAAGATTGGGGGTGGGTGAGGGGTAGGCGGATCAGCGGCGGTTCGTCCGTGCGGCGGCCGCTCACGTCCCAACAGGCAGCGGGTTGCATCGTGTGCTTCAGTGATTAGTTTCCTGTCTTCGTGTCGCATGATTAGGGTGGTGTGGGTCGTGGAATTCCATCTTTTCCTCCGCAGTGGAGTACGGTCAGTCAATTTAAATTACTAAGTGCACACAAAAAAGTACCAAGTTAAGGACAACTGTTAGATTAAGTTTAGTTAGACTAATCGTGTGGTGTTGGCTGGTTCGTGCGATGTTGTGGGGCTAATTATGAGGTGCACATAAAAAAGTTTTTATTTATAATTGTTTAATAATAGTAGTAGAGAAGAAAAGAAAAAAACTGACTGTATGGGAATGGAGCGTGCTCGCCGGGCCTCAGTTGCTTGGATCGGACTCCACGTGGCGTGGATTGTTGGATGCACGACTCGATGCACGCCAAAATAATTGTTGGAATCTTGCCTTCTGTTCCGTCCCTTTCTGTCTCCCGATAACATGGACCAGATTAGTGAATGTATAGACTTTGCCGTCACGTTTCGTTTAGATCGAAGGATAGACATCGTGAGCTAGCAATCAAGCGTTGTTGATGGCCGGGATGGCATAGGCATTGTGGACAGGGTTCGTCATCCTTCATAAACAAAGCAACCCATCAAAGTATATGGTCGAACAATACGCTGTGATGAGGAGACCTCCAAAAAAACCGATCTATAGATACAACATGAAACATAAAACTAGCTTAACGCCTTGTCAAGCCTGGCAGTAGAAGCCTGATGAGGATGCGACGCCCCTAGGAGGGTGACGACACTAAGCGTCGTCGCTGCCGAACCTGATCATACAAACCAAGCAGCCCCAGTCACCATTCGCACAGATGCGGCCACCGCAACGCAACCATGAAGCCTCGGAACTCCACTGCACCATTGTACCATCAACGACGGTTGAAGCCCCCAACCACCACTATCACCCTCGTCTATGGCTGCCCAGATCTGATGAGGCAACACCCAACCATGATGACAACAAGGACCATGTCCACGCGGTTGGACGTCGAGACCGTACTCCACCTAGCCCGGGGAAGAGCCGCGAGGAGAAGGCCTAGCAAGTTCAACGGCAGTGCGAGCCCCACACGGATGTTAAGGTCCTATAAAGGGAGACACGGATGCGGGAGAGCTCCCGCCGCCGCCGACCTCCACAAGGGGCTTGCTATGAGGGGGAGGAGGCAGATGAAGGAAATATGCCCTAGAGGCAATAATAAAGTTGTTATTTATATTTTCTTATATCATGATAAATGTTTATTATTCATGCTAGAATTGTATTAATCGAAAACTTAGTACATGTGTGAATACATAGACAAACTGAGCGTCACTAGTATGTCTCTACTTGACTAGCTCGTTAATCAAAGATGGTTAAGTTTCCTAACCATTGACATGAGTTGTCATTTGATTATCAGGATCACATCATTAGAGAATGATGTGATTGACTTGACCCATCAGTTAGCTTAGCACGATGATGGTTTAGTTTGTTGCTATTGCTTTATTTATAACTTATACATGTTCCTATGACTATGAGATTATGCAACTCCCGAATACCGGAGGAACACTCACTAGTAGAAAACGGGGCTTTGGTCCAGGCCGGGTCAGCCCATTAGTCCCGGTTCAGTCCAGAACCGGGACCAATGGGGGCATTGGTCCCGGTTCGTGAGCCCAGGGGGCCGGCCGGGCCACGTGGGCCATTGGTCCCGGTTCATCTGGACCTTTTGGTCCCGATTGGTGGGATGAACCGGGACCAATGGGCCTTGCTCCTGGCCCACAACCATTGGTCCCGGTTCATGCCTCAAATCGGGACTAAAGATTAGACCTTTAGTCCCGGTTTGAGGCACGAACCGGGACTAATGAAAATGGGACCTTTAGTCCCGGTTCGTGCCACGAACCGGTACTAAAGGTCCCATTTTCAAACTCTACCCCCCCCCCCCCCGTGGATCTCCTTTTCAATTTAAAAAAAATAAAAGAAAATGATGGAAATGTCAAAAAAAATAAAAGAAAATAAGTTTCCCATGTGATATGTGGTCTAGTTGTTGGGAAAATTTGCAAATGTGAATTTTGACTTTATTTGCAAAATCTCTCTAAAATTTGTAAAAATGGGCATAACTTTTGCATACTAACTCGGATGAAAAAGTTTTTTATATGAAAAATCATCTACTTGAAAAGTTACATCCGAATTTAACTGGGGGAACCCTGTTAAACATTTTCAAAATCCTCAAAAACCAAATAGAAAAAAAGTTACGGGGCTTTTAAGATCTAGAGTGAAAAAAATCGAAAAAAATTCAAACAGTGGGCAAACTGTGGTCAAATAATGGTCAAACTAATTATTCTAGAATATTAGTGTTACTAAATAATTATTTCTGTTATTTCAAGTTTGGTCAAATCTGGTCAAACTGTGGTCAAACTG
Organism: Triticum urartu; assembly: GCF_056163025.1. Classification (NCBI taxonomy): domain Eukaryota; kingdom Viridiplantae; phylum Streptophyta; class Magnoliopsida; order Poales; family Poaceae; genus Triticum; species Triticum urartu. Next base: position 118,421,352 of record NC_141876.1, on the reverse strand, counting down.
TGGTCAAACAATGGTCAAACTAATTATTCAAGAAATATTAGTGTTACTAAATAATTATTGTTTTTTAAAACAATAGTTTCAAAATAAAACTATGAAATGTGTCACTTCATGCTCAAGCAAAATTCCTGAAGGTTAATAGGATTGACATCTTAGTATTGTCAGGAAAACAACAGGTGTAGACTTGGAGCGAGGGAGAATAGAACCCGGAAGTTAAGCGTGCTCGGGCTGGGGGAGTGGGAGGATGGGTGACCGTTCGGGAAGTTAGATGATTTGGAATGATGAGAGGTGATTAGAGGATAAATTGAGAAGTGATGAGGGGTGGTGATTACAAACTAGAGGTTAAAATAATTCAGAAATTTGAAAACCAAAAAAAATTCAAATTTTTTTTTCAAAAAAAATCATAAAATTTCACGTGGCCGCGCCCTTTAGTCCCGGTTCTGGATTGAACTGGGACTAAAGGGATAGGCATTAGTACCGACCCTTTAGTCCCGGTTCTAGAACCGGGACTAAAGGCCCTTATGAACCGGGACTGAAGGCCCTTTTTCTACTAGTGACTTAGTGTGCTATCAAATGTCACAACGTAACTGGGTGACTATAAAGATGCTCTACAGGTGTCTCCGGTGATGTTTGTTGAGTTGGCATAGATCGAGATTAGGATTTGTCACTCTGTGTATCGGAGAGGTATATCTGGGCCCTCTCAGTAATGCACATCACTATAAGCCTTGCAAGCAATGTGACTAATGAGTTAGTTACGAGATGTTGCATTATGGAACGAGTAAAGAGACTTGCCGGTAACGAGATTGAACTAGGTATTGAGATACCAACGATTGAATCTCGGGCAAGTAACATACCGATGACAAAGTAAACAACGTATGTTGTTATGCGGTTTGACCGATAAAGATCTTCGTAGAATATGTAGGAACCAATATGAGCATCTAGGTTCCGCTATTGGTTATTGACTGGAGATGAGTCTTGGTCATGTCTACATAGTTCTCGAACCCTTAGGGTCCGCACGCTTAACGTTCGATAACGATCGGTATTATGAGTTTATTTGTTTTGATGTACTGAAGGTAGTTTGGAGTCCCGGATGTGATCACAGACATGATGAGGAGTCTCGAAATGGTCGAGACATAAATATTGATATATTGGAAGGCTATGTTTGGACATCGGAATGGTTCCGGATTAGTTCGGGCATTTACCGGAGTACCTGGGGGTTACCGGAACCCCCCAGGGAGTCAATGGGCCTTATTGGGCCTTAGTGGGAGAGACGAGGAGGCGGCCAAGGTGGAGCCCCCCCCAAGCCCAATCCGAATTGGGTGCCGCCCTTTCCTTTCCTCTCTCTCCCCCTTCCTTCCTCTCCTACTCCAACTAGGGAAGTGGGAATCCTACTCCCACCGGGAGTAGGACTCCCCCCTTGGGCGCGCCATGAGAGGGCCGGCCCTCCCCTCCTCCACTCCTTTATATACGGTGGAGGGGGGCACCCCATACACACAAGTTGATTGTTTAGCCATGTGCGGTGCCCTCCTCCATAGAATTCGACCTTGATCATATTGTTGAAGAGTTTAGGCGAAGCCCTGCGTCGGTAACTTCATCATCACCGTCATCACGCCGTCGTGCTGACGAAACTCTCCCTCGACCTCAGCTGGATCTAAAGTTCATGGGACGTCACCGAGCTGAACGTGTGCAGATCGCGGAGGTGTCGTACCTTCGGTGCTAGGATCGGTCGGATCGTGAAGACGTACGACTACATCAACCGCGTTGTCATAACGCTTCCGCTTACGGTCTACGAGGGTACGTGGACAACACTCTCCCCTCTCGTTGCTATGCATCACCTAGATGGATCTTGCGTGTGCGTAGGAATTTTTTTGAAATTACTGCGTTCCCCAATAGTGGCATCAGAGCCAGGTTTATGCGTAGATCTTATATGCACGAGTAGAACACAAAGGAGTTGTGGGCATGGGTATATACATATTGCTTGTCGTCACTAGTTGTTTCTTGATTCAGCAGTATTGTTGGATGAAGCGGCCCGGGCCGACATTACATGACCGCCTTCATGAGACTGGTTCTACCGACGTGCTTTGCACACAGGTGGCTGGCGGGTGTCTGTTTCTCCAACATTAGTTGAATCGGATTCAATGAACAGGGTTCTTTCTGAAGATCAAAAATCAATCACTATACCACGTTGTGGGTTTTATGCCGTAGGTAGGAACGATACTTGCTAAGCCCGTAGCAGCCACGTAAAACTTGCAACAACAAAGTAGAGGACGTCTAACTTGTTTTTGCAGGGCATGTTGTGATGTGATATGGTCAAGACGTGATGAAATATAAATTGTTGTATAAGATGATCATGTTTTGCTAAAGTTATCGGCAACTCGCAGGAGCCTTATGATTGTCTCTTTATTGCATAAGATGCAAGCGCTATATAATTGCTTTACTTTATCGCTATGCGATAGCAATAGTTGCAAAAGCAATAGTTGGCGAGACGACCATGTGACGACACGTTGATAAAGATCAAGATGATGGAGATCATGGTGTCATGCCGGTGACGATGGAGATCATGACGGTACTTTGGAGATGGAGATCAAAGGCACAAGATGATGATGGCCATATCATGTCACATATTTTGATTGCATGTGATGTTTATCTTTTATGCATCCTATTTTGCTTAGTACGACGGTAGCATTATGAGATGATCCTTTACTAAAAATTTCAAGGTATAAGTGTTCTCCCTGAGTATGCACCGTTGTGACAGTTCGTCGTGCCGAGACACCACGTGATGATCGGGTGTGATAAGCTCTACGTTCACATACAATGGGTGCAAGCCAGTTTTGCACACGCAGAATACTCGGGTTAAACTTGACGAGCCTAGCATATGCAGATATGGCCTCGGAACACTGAGACCGAAAGGTCGAGCGTGAATCATATAGTAGATATGATCAACAAAGTGATGTTCATCATTGAAAGCTACTCCATCTCACGTGATGATCGGACATGGTTTAGTTGATATGGATCACGTGATCACTTAGATGATTAGAGGGATGTCTATCTAAGTGGGAGTTATTAAGTAATATGATTAAATTGAACTTAAATTTATCATGAACTTAGTTCTTAAGCAATGATACGGAGTAGCTCCGTGATCTAGGGATTATCCTCATTGCTGCACAGAAGAATTATGTCCTTGATGTACCGCTAGGTGACGGACCTATTGCAGGAATAGATGCAGACGTTATGCACGTTTGGTAAGCTCGATATGATGACTACTTGATAGTTTAGTGCGCCATGCTTTATGGCTTAGAACCGGGACTTCAAAAACATTTTGAACGCCGTGGAGCATATAAGATGTTCCAAGAGCTGAAATTGGTATTTCAGACTCATGCCCGAGTCGAGAGGTATGATACCTCTGACAAGTACTTTGCCTGCAAGATGGAGGAGAATAGCTCAACCAGTGAGCATGTGCTCAGATTGTCTGAGTACTACAATCACTTGAATCAAGTGGGAGTTTATCTTCCAGATAAGATAGTGATTGGCGGAGTTCCCTAGTCACTATCACCAAGTCACTAGAACTTCGTGATGAACTATAATATGCAAGGGATGACGAAAACGAATCCCGAGCTCTTCGTGATGCTCAAATCGGAGAAGGTAGAAATCTAGAAAAGCATCAAATGTTGATGGTTGACAAGACCACTAGTTTCAAGTAAAAGTGCAAGGGAAAGAAAGGGAACTTCAAGAAGAATGGAAAGCAAGTTGCCACTCCCATGAAGAAGCCCAAAGCTAGACCCAAGCCCGAAACTTAGTGCTTCTACTACAAAGGAAATGGTCACTGGAACTGGAACTGCCCTAGATACTTGGCAGATAAGAAGGATGGTAAAGTGAACAAAGGTATATTTGATATACATGTTATTGATGTGTACTTTACTAGTGATTATAGCAACCCCTCGGTATTTGATACTGGTTCAGTTGCTAAGAGTAGTAACTCAAAACAGGAGTTGCAAAAAAATAGAGACTAGTTAAGGACGAGGTGATGGTGTGAGTTGGAAGTGATTCCAAGGTTGATAAGATCACCATCGCACACTCCCTTTACCTTCGGGATTAGTGTTGAACCTTAAATAGATGTTATTTGGTGTTTGTGTTGAGCCTAAATATGATTGGATCATGTTTATTGCAATACGGTTATTCATTTAAGTCAAAGAATAATTGTTGTTCTATTTACATGAATAAAACCTTCTATGGTCATACACTCAATATAAATGGTTTATTGAATCTCGATCGTAGTGATACACATATTCATAATATTGAAGCCAAAAGATGCGAAGTTAATAATGATAGTGAAACTTAGATGTGGCACTGCCATTTAGGTCATATTGATGTAAAGCGCAGGAAGAAACTCCATGCTGATGGACTTTTGGAATCATTTGATTGTGAATCACTAGATGCTTGCGAACCATGCCTCATGGGCAAGATGACAAAGACTCTATTCTTCGGAACAATGGAGCGAGCAACATACTTGTTGGAAATAATACATACTGATGTGTGCGGTCCAATGAGTGTTGAGGATCGAGGCGGGTATCGTTATTTTCTGACCTTCACAGATGATTTGAGCAGATATGGGTATATCTACTTGATGAAACATTTGAAAAGTTCAAAGAATTTCAAAGTGAAGTGGAAAATCATCATAACAAGAATATAAAGTTTCTATGATCTAATCGCGGAAACAAATATTTGAGTTACGAGTTTGGTCTTCATTTGAAACAATGTGGAATAGTTTCGCAACTCACGCCACCTTGAACACCATAATGTAATGGTGTGTCCGAACGACATAACCGTACTTTATTAGATATGATGCAATCTATGATGTCTCTTACCAAATTACCACTATCATTTTGGGGTTATGCATTAGAGACAGCTATATGCACGTTAAATAGGGCACCGTCTATAATCCGTTGAGACGACACCGTATGAACTATGGTTTGGCTAGAAACCCAAGTTGTCGTTTCTTAAATTTTGGGGCTGCGATGCTTATGTGAAAAAGCTTCAACCTGATAACTCGAACCCAAATCGGAGAAATGTGTCTTCATAGGATACCCAAAGGAGACTGTTGGGTACACCTTCTATCACCGATCCAATGGCAAGATATTCGTTGCTAAGAATGGATCCTTTCTAGAGAAGGAGTTTCTCTCGAAAGAAGTGAGTGGGAGGAAAGTAGAAATTGATGAGGTAACTGTACCTGCTCCCTTATTGAAAAGTAGTTCATCACAAAAATCAGTTTTAGTGATGCCTACACCAATTGGTGAGGAAGTTAATGATGATGATCATGAAATTTCAGATCAAGTTACTACCAAACTTCGTAGGTCAACTAGAGTACGTTCCGCGCCAGAGTGGTACGGTAATCCTATTCTGGAAGTCATGTTACTAGACCATGACGAACCTACGAACTATGGGGAAGCGACGATGAGCGCAGATTCCATGAAATGGCTTAAGGCCATGAAATCTGAGATGGGATCCATGTATGAGAACAAAGTATGGACTTTGATTGACTTGCCCGATGATCGGTGAGCCATTCAGAATAAATGGATCTTCAAGAGGAAGACGGACACTGATAGTAGTGTTACTATCTAAAAAGGTCGAATTGTTGCAAAAGGTTTTCGACAAGTTCAAGGTGTTGACTACAATGAGATTTTCTCACTCGTATCGATGCTTAAAAGTTTGTTCGAATCATGTTAGCAGTTGCCGCATTTTATGAAATATGGCAAATGGATATCAAAACTACATTCCTTAATGGATTTATTAAAAGAAGAGTTGTATATGATACAACTAGAAGGTTTCGTCAATCCTAAAGATGCTAACAAAGTGTGCGAGCTCCAGCAATCCATCTATGGACTGGTGCAAGCATCTCGGAGTTGGAATATACGCTTTGATGAGTCGATCAAAACATATAGTTTTATACAGACTTGTGGTGAAGCCTGTATTTACAAGAAAGTGAGTGGGAGCACTATAGCCTTTCTGATAAGTATATGTGAATGACATATTGTTGATCAGAAATGATGTAGAATTTTCTGGAAAGCATAAAGGAGTGTTTGAAAGGAGTTTTTCAAGGAGAGACCTCGGTAAAGCTGCTTACATATTGAGCATCAAGTTCTATAGATATAGATCAAGACGCTTGATAAGTTTTTTCAATGAGTACATACCTTGACAAGATTTTAAAGGAGTTCAAAATGGATCAGTCAAATAAGGAATTCTTGCCTGTGTTGCAAGGTGAGAAGTTGAGTAAAGACTCAAAACCCGACCACGGCAGAAAATAGAAAGAAAATGAAAAGTCATTCCCTATGCCTCAGCCATAGGTTCTATAAAGTATGCTATGCTGTGTACCAGACCTATTGTGTACCTCACCAAGAGTTTGGCAAGAGGGTACAATAGTGATCCAGGAGTGGATCGCTGGACATCGATCAAAATTATCCTTAGTGGAATAAGAATATGTTTCTTAGTTATGGAGGTGACAAAAAGTTCATCATAAAGAGTTACGTCGATGCAAGTTTTGACACCGATCTGGATGACTCTGAGTCTCAATCTGGATACATATTGAAAGTGGGAGCAATTAGCTAGAGTAGCTCCGTGTAGAGCATTATAGACATAATTTTTTTGCAAAATTCATACGGCTCTAAATGTGGCAGACCCATTGACTAAATTTCTCTCACAAGCAAAACATGATCACTCTTTGGGTGTTAATCACATAGCGATGTGAACTAGATTATTGACTCTAGTAAACCCTTTGGGTATTAGTCACATGAAGATGTGAACTAATCACATAAAGATGTGAAATAATCACATAAAGATGTGAACTAATCACATAAAGATGTGAACTACTGGTGTGAAATCACATGACGATGTGAACTGGATTATTGACTCTAGTGCAAGTGGGAGACTGAAGGAAATATGCCCTAGAGGCAATAATAAAGTTGTTATTTATATTTCCTTATATCATGATAAATGTTTATTATTCATGCTAGAATTGTATTAACCGGAAACTTAGTACATGTGTGAATACATAGACAAACTGAGTGTCACTAGTATGCCTCTACTTGACTAGCTCGTTAATCAAAATGGTTAAGTTTCCTAACCATTGACATGAGTTGTCATTTGATTAATGGGATCACATCATTAGAGAATGATGTGATTGACTTGACCCATCTGTTAGCTTAGCACGATGAACGTTTAGTTTGTTGCTATTGCTTTGTTCATAACTTATACATGTTCCTATGATTATGAGATTATGCAACTCCCGAATACCAGAGGAACACTTAGTGTGCTATAAAACGTCAAAACGTAACTGGGTGACTATAAAGATGCTCTACAGGTGTCTCCGATGGTGTTTATTGAGTTGGCATAATTCAAGATTAGGATTTGTCACTCTATGTATCGAAGAGGTATCTCTGGGCCCTCTTGGTAATGCACATCACTATAAGCCTTGCAAGAAATGTGACTAATGAGTTAGTTACGGGATGTTGCATTATGAACGAGTAAAGAGACTTTCCGGTAATGAGATCGAACTAGGTATTGAGATATCGACGATCGAATCTCGGGCAAGAAACATACCGATGACAAAGGGAACAACACATGTTGTTATGCGGTTTGACCGATAAAGATCTTCGTAGAATATGTAGGAACCAATATGAGCATCCAGTTTCCGCTATTGGTTATTGACCGGAGATGAGTCTCGGTCATGTATACATAGTTCTCGAACCCGTAGGGTCCACACGCTTAACGTTCGATGTTGATCGGTAATATGAGTTTATGTGTTTTGATGTACCGAAGGTAGTTCGGAGTCCCGGATGTGATCACGGACATGACGAGGAGTCTAGAAATGGTCGAGACATAAAGATCGATATATTGGATGGCTATGTTTGGACATCGGAATGGTTCCAGATGAGTTCAGGCATTTACCGGAGTACCGAGGGGTTACTGGAACCCCCCCCCCCCGGGGAGTGAATGGGCCTTATTGGGCCTTAGTGGGAGAGAGGAGGAGGCGGACAAGGTGGAGGGCACGCCCCCCAAGCTCAATCCAAGTTTTCCACGAGCGGGGCCCTCCCCTTCTTGGGCGCCTCTGCCTCCAGATCCGTGGAGGTCGGCCTTTTCTTCCTTCCCCCTCCGGGGGGAAGTTGCTTTCCTCCTCTTCTTCCTCCTCCTCCTCGTCGTCTTTGGCAGTGGGGGAGGAATGGGTTTCGGCGTCTTCGGATGTCATGTCTGAAGTACCTTTGCGGCGGAGTCCACTTCGGGTCTCCTTGGCTTTCTTCTTGCCCCTCTTCTCCGGCGCCTGGTAAGGCGCCAGAACCAGTATCTTCATTAGAAGTGGGATTGTTGGTTCTTCGGGCAGCGGAGCCGCACACTGGATCCACTCCACCTTCTTTGTCTAGACCTGGAAAGATAGATAGGGAAGCTTAGACGTCTACCTTGAATATACAGGTGAAGAATATATCTCAAAATATAGAAAATTTACCGGACTGGCGGGATGGGTTAGGTTGTACCCACGGTCCTCGGTCGTCTTCGGCCACGTTTCATTGGCCTTAATAAGCACCCTCCAGATGTCTTCGTGAGTAGCACCGAAGAACTGTTGAAGTTTCTGGTGCTTGGACGGATTGAACTCCCATAAATTGCAAGTCCGCCTATGGCTAGGAAGTATCCGACGAAAAAGCATCGCCTGGATCATATTAACGAGCTTGATATTCTTGTCCACCATGATGTTGATGCGCATTTGCAGTGCAACCAGCTCGTCCGATGATGCCCAGTCTAGGCCCTTCTCTTGCCAGGTGGTAAGCCGCATTGGGGCCCCGGATTTGAATTATGGAGCCGCGGCCCAGGTGGTGTCGCGGGGCTTTGTGACATAGAACCACTGCTTCTGCCACCCCTTGACGGTTGATACGTCTCCAACGTATCTATAATTTTTGATTGCTCCATGATATATTATCTAGTGTTTTGGACAATATTGGGCTTTATTATCCACTTTTATATTATTTTTGGGACAAACCTATTAACCGGAGGCCCAGCCCAGAATTGTTGTTTTTGCCTGTTTTAGGGTTTCGAAGAAAAGGAATATCAAACGGAGTCCAAACGGAATGAAACCTTCGGGAACGTGATTTTCTCACCGAATACAACTCAGGAGACTTGGACCCTACGTCAAGGCACGTAACAGGAGGCCACGAGGTAGGGGGCGCGCCCTACCCTACCAGGCGCGCCCCCCACCATTGTGGGCCCCCTGTTGCTCCACCAACGTACTTCTTCCTCCTATATATACCCACGTACCCCCAAACAATCAGATACGGAGCCAAAACCCTAATTCCACCACCGTAACATTCTGTATCCACGAGATCCCATCTTGGGGCCTGTTCCGGAGCTCCGTCGGAGGGGGCATCGATCACGGAGGGCTTCTACATCAACACCATAGCCTCTCCGATGCAGTGTGAGTAGTTTACTTCAGACCTACGGGTCCATAGTTAGTAGCTAGATGGCTTCTTCTCTCTTTTTGGATCTCAATACAATGTTCTCCTCCTCTCTTGTGGAGATCTATTCGATGTAATCTTCTTTTTGCGGTGTGTTTGTTGAGACCGATGAATTGTGGGTTTATGATCAAGTCTATCTATGAATAATATTTGAATCTTCTCTGAATTCTTTTATGTATGATTGGTTATCTTTGCAAGTCTCTTCGAATTATCAGTTTGGTTTGGCCTACTAGATTGATCTTTCTTGCAATGGGAGAAGTGCTTAGCTTTGGGTTCAATCTTGCGGTGTCCTTTCCCGGTGACAGTAAGGGCAGCAAGGCACGTATTGTATTGTTGCCATCGAGGATAACAAGATGGGGTTTTCTTCATATTGCATGAGTCTATCCCTCTACATCATGTCATCTTGCTTAAGGCGTTACTCTGTTTTAACTTAATACTCTAGATGCATGCTGGATAGCGGTCGATGAGTGAAGTAATAGTAGTAGATGCAGGCAGGAGTCGGTCTACTTGTCTCGGACGTGATGCCTATATACATGATCATACCTTTATATTCTCATAACTATGCTCAATTCTGTCAATTTCTCAACAGTAATTTGTTCACCCACCATAGAATACTTATGCTCTTGAGAGAAGCTACTAGTGAAACCTATGGCCCTCGGGTCTATCTTTATCATATGAATCTCCTACTACTTAGTTATTTACTTTGCCTTTATTTTACTTTGCATCTTTATCATAAAAATACCAAAAATATTATCTTATCATATCTATCAGATCTCACTCTCTTAAGTGGCCCTATAGGGATTGACAACCCCTATTTGCGTTGGTTGCGAGGATTTATTTGTTTTGTGCAGGTACGAGGGACTTGCATGCAGCCTCCTACTGGATTGATACCTTGGTTCTCAAAAACTGAGGGAAATACTTACGCTACTTTGCTGCATCATCCTTCCTCTTCGGGGAAAACCAACGCAGTGCTAAAAGAGGTAGCAAGAAGGATTTCTGGCACCGTTGCCAGGGAGGTCTACGCAGAAGTCAACATACCAAGTACCCATCACATACCCTTATCTCCCGCATTACATTATTTGCCATTTGCCTCTCGTTTTCCTCTCCCCCAATTCACCCTTGCCATTTTATTCGCCCTCTCTCTCTCTATCCTCCCTCTCTTTCTCTATTTGCCCCTTTTTGTCCGCTTGCTTTTTGTTTGCTTGTGTGTTAGTTTGCTTGTTTGTTGCAATGGCTCAAGATAATACTAAATTGTGTGACTTCACCAATACCAACAAAAATGATTTTATTAGCACTCCGATTGCTCCTCTTACCGATGTTGAATCTTGTGAAATTAATACTGCTTTGCTGAATCTTGTCATGAAAGATCCGTTCTCCGGCCTTCCTAGTGAAGATGCCGCTACCCATCTTAATAGCTTCGTTGATTTGTGTGACATGCAAAATAAGAAAGATGTGGATAATGATATTGTTAAATTGAAGCTATTTCCTTTTTCGCTTAGAGATCGTGCTAAAGCTTGGTTTTCGTCTTTGCCTAAAAATAGTATTGATTCATGGAACAAGTGCAAAGATGCTTTTATCTCTAAGTATTTTCCTCCTGCTAAGATCATCTCTCTTAGAAACGATATTATGAACTTTAAGCAACTTGATCATGAACATGTTGCACAAGCTTGGGAGAGAATGAAATTAATGATATGTAATTGTCTACTCATGGTTTAAATTTGTGGATGATTATACAAAAAAATTATGCCGGATTGAATTTTGCTTCTAGAAATCTTTTAGATTCGGCCATGGGAGGCACTTTTGTGGAAATCACCTTAGGAGAAGCTACTAAACTCCTAGATAATATTATGGTTAATTATTCTCAATGGCATACTGAAAGATCTACTAATAAAAAGGTGCATGCGATAGAAGAAATTAATGTTTTGAATGGAAAGATGGATGAACTTATGAAATTATTTGCTAATAAGAGTGTGTCTTCTGATCCTAATGATATGCCCTTGTCTACTTTGATTGAGAATAATAATTAATCTATGGATGTGAATTTTGTTGGTAGGAACAATTTTGATAACAACGCGTATAGAGGGAATTTCAATCCTAGGCCTTATCCTAGTAATTCCTCTAATAATTATGGTAATTCCTACAACAATTCTTATGGAAATTATAATAAGACGCCCTCTGATTTTGATCCTAATATTAAAGAATTTATTACATCGCAAAAGAATTTTAATGCTATGATTGAAGAAAAATTGCTTAAGATTGATGATTTGGCTAGGAACATTGATAGAATTGCTCTTGATGTTGATTCTTTGAAACTTAGATCTATTCCACCTAAGCATGATATCAATGAGTGTCTCAAAGCCATGAGAATTTCCATTGATGAGTGCAAAGAAAGAACCGCTAGGATGCGTGATAAGAAAGATGCCTTTATAAAAGCATGTTCTTCTAGTTCCTATGAAAATAATGATGAAGATCTAAAAGTTATTGATGTGTCCCCTATTAAATCTTTGTTTTGCAATATGAATATTGATAATGATGGGACTGAATATGATCCACCTTTACCTAGAAGGCGTTCCAAGAATTCTGAATCTTTTGACCTTGATACTAAATTTGATAAAAGTGGGATTGAAGAAATTAAAACCCTAGATGTTGCTAAACCCACTATTATGGATTTCAAGACATTTAACGATGAAAATTGCTCTTTGATTGATTGTATTTCCTTGTTGCAATCCGTGCTAAATTCTCCTCATGCTTATAGTCAAAATAAAGCGTTTACTAAAGATATCGTTGATGCCTTGATGCAATCTTATGAAGAAAAACTTGAATTGAAAGTTTCTATCCCTAGAAGACTTTATGATGAGTGGGAACCAACTATTAAAATTAAAATTAAATATCATGAATGCTATGCTTTATGTGATTTGGGTTCTAGTGTTTCCACGATTCCAAAGACTTTGTGTGATTTGTTAGGTTTCCGTGATTTTGATGATTGCTCTCTAAACTTGCACCTTGCATATTTCACTATTAAGAAACCTATGGGAAGAATTAATGATGTTCTTATTGTTGCAAATAGGAATTATGTGCCCGTTGATTTTAGCGTTCTTGACATAGATTTCTATCCTTCATGTCATATTATTCTTGGTAGACCTTTCCTTGGAACGATTGGTGCAATTATTGATATGAAGGAAGGAAATATTAGATTTCAGTTTCCGTTAAGGAAAGGCATGGAACACTTTCCTAGAAAGAAAATTAAATTACCTTATGAATCTATTATGAGAGCCACTTATGGATTGCCTACCAAAGATGGCAATACCTAGATCTATTCGTGCTTGTTATACCTAGCTAGGGGCGTTAAACGATAGCGCTTGTTGGGAGGCAACCCAATTTTATTTTTATTACTTGCTTTTTGCTCCTGCTTAGTAATAAATAATTTATCTAGCCTCTGTTTTGGTTGTGTTTTTTTGTGTTTAATTAGTGTTTGTGCCAAGTAGAACCATTGGGAAGACTTGGGGAAAGTCTTGTTGAACTTGCTGTAAAAAACAGAAACTTTAGCACTCACGAGAACTGCTGTCATTTTTATTTGGAAAGTACTATTTAGTTAATTATTTTTTAGATGATTAATAGATAAATTCCTCACGTCCAGAAATTTATTTTAGAATTTTTGGGGTTCCAGATCTTGCGCTAGCTACAGATTACTATAGACTGTTCTGTTTTTGACAGATTAACCATAGAGAAGTTGGAATACAGTAGGTATAACACCCATATAAATAAATAATGAGTTCATTACAGTACCTTGAAGTGGTCTTTTGTTTTCTTTCGCTAATGGAGCTCACGAGTTTTCTACTTTAAGTTTTGTGTTGTGAAGTTTTCAAGTTTTGGGTAAAGATTTGATGAATTATGGAACAAGGAGTGGCAAGAGCCTAAGCTTGGGGATGCCCATGGCACACCCAAGATAATCTAAGGACACCTAAAAGCCAAAGGTTGGGGATGCCCCGGAAGGCATCCCCTCTTTCGTCTACTTCTATCGGTAACTTTACTTGGAGCTATATTTTTATTTACCATATGATATGTGTTTTACTTGGAGCGTCTTGTATGATTTGAGTCTTTGCTTGTTAGTTTACCACAATAATCCTTGCTGTACACACCTTTTGAGAGAGCCATACATGATTTGAAATTTTTTAGAATACTCTATGTGCTTCGCTTATATCTTTTGAGTTATATAATTTTGCTCTAGTGCTTCACTTATATCTTTTAGAGCACGGTGGTGGATTTGTTTTATAGAAACTATTGATCTCTCATGCTTCACTTAGATTATTTTGAGAGTCTTAATAGCATGGTAATTTGCTTAAAATCCTAATATGCTTGGTATGCAAGATTAAATAAACTTTCTTATAAGTGTGTTGAATACTAAGAGAAGTTTGATGCTTGATAATTGTTTTGAGACATGGAGATGATGATATTAAAGTCATGCTAATTGAGTAGTTGTGAATTTGAGAAATACTTGTGTTGAAGCTTGTGATTCCCGTAGCATGCACGTATGGTGAACCATTATGTGATGAACTCGAAGCATGATTTATTTATTGATTGTCTTCCTTATGAGTGGCGGTCGGGGACGAGCGATGGTCTTTTCCTACCAATCTATCCCCCTAGGAGCATGCGCGTAATACTTTGCTTCGATAACTTGTAGATTTTTGCAATAAGTATATGAGTTATTTATGACTAATGTTGAGTCCATGGATTATACGCACTCTCACCTTCCACCTTTGCTAGCCTCTCTAATACCGCGCACCTTTCACCGGTATCATACACCCACCATATACCTTCCTCAAAACAACCACCATACCTACCTATTATGGCATTTCCATAGCCATTCCGAGATATATTGCCATGCAACTTTCCACCATTCCGTTTATGACACACTCCATCATTGTCATATTGCTTAGCATGATCATGTAGTTGACATAGTATTTGTGGCAAAGCCACCATTCATAATTCTATCATACTTGTCACTCATGCATCATTGCATATCCCGGTACACTGCCGGAGGCATTCATATAGAGTCATATCTTGTTGTAAGTATCGAGTTGTAAGAAAAATAAAAGTGTGATGATCATCATTATTAGAGCATTGTCCCAAGTGAGGAAAGGATGATGAAGACTATGATTCCCCCACAAGTCGGGATGAGACTCTGGACAAAAAAAAGAGGCCAAAAAAGGCCCAAATAAAAAAAAGAGAAAGAAAAAAATGAGAGAAAAAGAGAGAAGGGACAATGTTACTATCCTTTTACCACACTTGTGCTTCAAAGTTGCACCATGATCTTCATAGTAGAGAGTCTCTCATGTTATCACTTTCATATACTAGTGGGAATTTTTCATTATAGAACTTGGCTTGTATATTCCAATGATGGGCTTCCTCAAAATTGCCCTAGGTCTTCATGAGCAAGAAAGTTGGATGCACACCCACTTAGTTCTTTTTGAGTTTTCATATACTTATAGCTCTAGTGCATCCATTGCATGGCAATCCCTACTAACTCACATTGATATCTATTGATGGGCATCTCCATAGCCCGTTGATACGCCTAGTTGATGTGAGACTATCTTCCCCTTTTTTTATCTTCTCCACAACCACCACTCTATTCCACCTATAGTGCCTATATCCATGGCTCACGCTCATGTATTGCGTGAAGATTTAAAAAGTTTTGAGAATGTCAAAAGTATGAAACAATTGCTTGGCTTGTCATCGGGGTTGTGCATGATTTAAATATTTTGTGTGGTGAAGATAGAGCATAGCCAGACTATTTGATTTTGTAGGGATAACTTTCTTTAGCCATGTTATTTTAAGAAGACACAATTGCTTTGTTAGTATGCTTGAAGTATTATTATTTTCTATGTCAATATGAACTTTTGTCTTGAATCTTTCGGATCTGAATATTCATACCACAATTAAGAAGAATTACATTAAAATTATGCCAAGTAGCACTCCGCATCAAAAATTCTATTTTTATCATTTACGTACTCGAGGACGAGCAGGAATTAAGCTTGGGGATGCTTGGTAAGTCTCCAACGTATCTATAGTTTTTGATTGTTCCATGCTATATTATCTACTGTTTTGGTCAATATTGGGCTTTATTATCCACTTTTATATTATTTTTGGGACTAACCTATTAACTGGAGGCCTAGCCTAGAATTGTTGTTTTTTTGCCTGTTTTAGGGTTTCGAAGAAAAGGAATATCAAACGGAGTCCAAACGGAATGAAACCTTCGGGAACGTGATTTTCTCACCAAATACAACTCAGGAGACTTGGACCCTACGTCAAGGCACGTAATAGGAGGCCACGAGGTAGGGGGCGCGCCCCCCACCCTCGTGGGCCCCCTGTTGCTCCACCGACGTACTTCTTCCTCCTATATATACCCACGTACCCCCAAACGATCAGATACGGAGCCAAAACCCTAATTCCACCGCCGTAACTTTTTGTATCCACGAGATCCCATCTTGGGGCCTGTTCCAGAGCTCCGCCGGAGGGGGCATCGATCACGGAGGGCTTCTACATCAACACCATAGCCTCTCCGATGAAGTGTGAGTAGTTTACTTCAGGCCTACGGGTCCATAGTTAGTAGCTAGATGGCTTCTTCTCTCTTTTTGGATCTCAATACAATGTTCTCCCCCTCTCTTGTGGAGATCTATTCGATGTAATCTTCTTTTTGCGGTGTGTTTGTTGAGACCGATGAATTGTAGGTTTATGATCAAGTCTATCTATGACTAATATTTGAATCTTCTCTGAATTCTTTTATATATGATTGGTTATCTTTGCAAGTCTCTTTGAATTATCAGTTTGGTTTGGCCTACTAGATTGATCTTTCTTGCAATGGGAGAAGTTCTTAGCTTTGGGTTCAATCTTGCGGTGTCCTTTCCCGGTGACAGTAAGGGGAGCAAGGCACGTATTGTATTGTTGCCATCGAGGATAACAAGATGGGGTTTTCTTCATATTGCATGAGTCTATCCCTCTACATCATGTCATCTTGCTTAAGGCATTACTCTGTTTCATGCATGCTGGATAGCGGTCGATGAGTGGAGTAATAGTAGTAGATGCAGGCAGGAGTCGGTCTACTTGTCTCGGACGTGATGCCTATATACATGATCATACCTAGATATTCTCATAACTATGCTCAATTTTGTCAATTGCTCAACAGTAATTTGTTCACCCACCGTAGAATACTTATGCTCTCGAGAGAAGTCACTAGTGAAACCTATGGCCCCGGGTCTACCTTTATCATATCAATCTCCTACTACTTAGTTATTTACTTTGCTATTTACTTTGCCTTTATTTTAATTTGCATCTTTATCATAAAAATACCCAAAAATATTATCTTATCATATCTATCAGATCTCACTCTCGTAAGTGGCCCTATAGGGATTGACAACACATATTTGCATTGGTTGTGAGGATTTATTTGTTTTGTGAAGGTACGAGTTGTAGCCTCCTACTGGATTGATACCTTGGTTCTCAAAAACTGAGGGAAATACTTACGCTACTTTGCTGCATCATCCCTTCCTCTTCGGGGAAAACCAACACAGAGCTAAAAGAGGTAGCAACGGTCTCTGATTGAATGGAAGTGAGTGAAATTCGAACTTTTTGAAAGTTAAATGAGAGGGAATAAAAGTACTTTCCCAAAATTTCATTTTGCATTTATGATCTTCGTGAATTCAAATTCTTTTCAAATACAAAACCCTAGAGAGAAGATGACATGACTTCTTCCATTTAAATAAATGAAAATGGTTTTGAAAAGATTTGAATTTTATTTGGAAATATTTTTAATTCAAAAACTTCTAGCAACTCAATGATTTTCATGAGAGAAGATAAAATGACTTCTTCAAATTATATGAAATATGAGCTGGGAGTTTAAAAGGATCAAATTCAAAGTCCTTTTGGAAATTATTTTTCAATTTGGAGTTATTTGGGTTTTATTCAAATTATTTTTCTCCAAAAATAAAATATACGGAAAATATGGTAACATGATTCCCTACAATTGAAAATTGGAGAGAAATAAATTTGAAATCGTTTTGGTATTTTTAAAATGTTTTTCATTGGATTTTATTAGAACAGTAGCACTATTTGAATTATTTAAATTTGTGTGGATTTTATGACTTGAAAAAAAAATTCATGCCGTAGAAAATATTTTTCAGAAAATTTTGATATATTATATGCCTATATAATATTTTTATTTCTTTGGTTTTTTTATTATTTGTTTGTGTAAAAAAAACTTTCCCCGACTGGAGTGTGACGATTTTAATATAACTCCGATTTAGTTGATTCTTTTTGCAAATCGAAGCTCTTGACCTAAACTTTCTGATAAGGCCAAATTCACATAATTTTGGTACTGTTAGAAATTGTTTTAAGTTGCAAGAGTTATTTGCTTGGTCTTGATGTTTTGCTCTTATGGATGGCTATTGAGCTAAAGGATGCCACCGACCAGTATGAGCTTCTTGAAAATGAAAGCCAAGCGAAAGCGGCAGACCTAAAGAAAGCCATGGTAGCAGCCAGGGAAACCCACTCTGAAATCAGAGCGGCGAAGGAGGAGCTCCGTCAGGCCGGAGATATCATGGCTGGGAAGCCCTTTTTGTTGCGAACGAAGTTCGGAGATCCGAAGTATGCCCCTCTGGATCAATTATGGAGTGCTACAGACGCGTATTCGGACCTGGCAATGAGTGCTGCTGATGCGACTGAGTTTTTCAAAGATCAGAAAGATCACGAAGTGGAAAAGTTGTTCTGGTCGCAGTTTAGTGCTCCAATGTGTCTGCTGCTGTTAAATGAGCAAATGGCTGAGTGGGCTTAGCTCCAGAGGTTGTCCGGGCTTGCCATGAGGTCTGTCGTGGATCTTCTTTGGCCGGAAGGACCAAGGCCGAATAGTTATTTTGGTTTAGTGCAACGATTCCTTGGTGTTGTGCCGCATATCGACACTGTAAAGAGGTCAGCATGCATAAAGGATGCGCGGATGGCTCTTGCCCGTGTTAAGACATACTAGGCAGAGATGGATGCCACCGCTATTGCAACCTGGGGTCCGGCCATAGGCCAGGTCTCGGCCGAGCACTATTTTGAAGAAATCCTAGAAGGCGCTCGTTTAATAGAGGCTCAGTGCTCTAAGAGTATCATGTTCGAGTGTCATGTATCCCAATTGTAAAAACAATGCTATTTGGATTATAAAGGCTGTGTTTATACTTTTGCCTGAAAGTATTGTGATACCTCTTGTGCGGCCGTTTATGTATGTATATAACCTGAAATTTTGCAGTCGTCGGCTTCAGCCCCCACGCATATAATGCGGGGGTGTTCGGAAAAATGCGTATTCACACTTGATCCAATGTCTTTGTCCATTAAGGAGGTGATAGCGTGGCGAACAAGGAAATGGGACTATATTGCTTTAACACTTTCACTTAGCCATAGGAGTTTGACAGTGGGGCTACTATATAGCCCCTGGTACTTCCGCGCTTATCCGAATACGGTGCGCGTACATACATGACAGGGAAACCGGTCCTTCGTTAATGCGGAGGAATCGCGAAGATTCCGCTGAGTCCTCAAGTGGTTGACCAGTCTCGCGCTTTATCATGACAGTCAGTTTTCGGCTTTCTCTACTGAGGTGCTCATCCAGATGAACCAGGGCACAATCGCAGTAGTTCTCCCGGTGCCACCTTAGCCGATAGAGCGGAACGTAAGGTACCAAACACGGGAGCCGGGCAAACCCAACTATTGACCAAAGACATGATTCGGAGATGATGCATATAAGGCCAAACTCGCGACGCCGAACATTCCCTAAGGTATTCGGTCTTTACAACGTATACTGGGCTGAGTAACGCCCTTGATAATAAGCCCTGAATTTCCAGGTATGTGCATTAGTCTGACGTGACGAAATGTCAATAACGCCAGCATCCCTCTTGGTTATGTTGAGTATCCGGAGGGTCTGAAGCAACAAGAGACAGTAAAAAAAGGTTTACACAGGGTCTTAATCTAAAAAGAAACCTTTGAACGGGGCCCTGCTGCACGTCTGCGCCCGTGTCTCTGTTGTGCTGTATCCTAGAAGGGTGTAGCACGATGATCATCTGTAAGAGAAAAAAGCCCAGGTGAAAGTTTTCGTGCGAAAAATTGGTTAGTCTTAATAAACCATTAAAATTCAATCTAAATAAGGTCAACCCAAACTGTAGTCCTTTTTACATGTGGGAAGCCCCTAGCACCACCTATGGGGGTATATCCATCGACCCAGTCTTAGGTTTATCTAAGCTGTTACAGCTAGTGGTGCGCCGGACTCGTCTAGCCGTGTCCGCGGTCTTAACGACCAATCATTTATTCTGGTTGGAGAGGCCGTTCAGTGTTCGGCTGCTAAAGCCGCCACACATTCTTCCGCACATAAGGAACGCTCTGTGTTTCCGCTAACTATGATGATGCCATGTGGACCGGGCATCTTAAGCTTAAGATAAGTGTAATGCGGTATTGCACTAAAACGAGTGAAGGCCGTTCTTCCGAGTAGTGCTTGATAGCCGCTTCGAAATGGAGCGATATCGAAGGTTAACTTTTCACTTTGGAAGTTGTCGGGAGAACCGAATACAACCTCCAGTACTAGAGAGCTCGTGCAACGGGTCTCTGGGCCTAGTATTACTCCTTTAAAGGTAGTATTGCTTTGGCTGATTCTTGTCGGGTCTATCCCCATTTTGCGGACTGTGTCCTGATATATCAGATTAAGACTACTGCCGCCATCCATAAGGACTCGGGTGAGATGGTATCCGTCAATTATTGGGTCTAGTACCAAGGCAGCCGATCCTCCATGCCGGATACTAGTCGGGTAATCGCCGCGATCAAAAGTGATCGGGCAGGCCGACCAAGGGTTGAACTTGGGGGTAGAGGACTCCACGGCGCATACGTCTCCGAGTGTGCATTTGCTCCTCCTCTTCGTTACGTGAATCATGTTCACTGTTTTGACCTTCGGTGGGAATTTTTTCTGTCCCCCAGTGTTCGGCTGGCGAGGCTCATCCTGGTCTTCGCTTGGTGTCTCCCTCCCCTTGTGTTCGGCGTTTAGCTTGCCGGCCTGCTTGAAAACCCAGCATTCTCTGTTGGTGTGATTTGCCGGTTTGTCAGAGGTGCCATGAATCTGACATAATCTGTCTAGAATCTTGTTTAGGCTGGACGGTCCATCTCTACTACCTTTTAATGGCTTTCTTCGTTGACCGGGTCGAGAGCCCCTGAATCCGGCATTTACCGCCATGTTGTCTGGGCTGTCTTCATTGTTTTGACGCTTGCTTTTATTTCTTCGTGGTTTTCCATTGCCATCCCTGATTTCGGATGTGCCTGGGTCGCTGGTGCCGCTACGGGCCAGCCAGCTTTCTTTACCCACGCAAAAGCGGGTCATAAGGCTTGTTAGGGCTGCCATTGTCCTTGGTTTTTCCTGGCCGAGGTGTCTGGCGAGCCATTCATCCCGGACACTGTGTTTGAAAGCCGCTAAGGCTTCGGCGTTCGGGAAGTCGACAATTTGATTCTTCTTAGTGAGGAATTTTTTCCAAAGCTTTCAGGCTTACTATCCGGGCTGTTGAATTATATTACTTAAATCATCTGCATTCGGAGGTCGGACATAGGTCCCTTGAAAATTAGCCCTAAAAGCATCTTCGAGCTCTTCCCAACTTCCAATTGAGTTTTCGGGGAGGCTCTTCAGCCGGTGCCGAGATGGTCCTTTCAACTTGAGGGGTAAGTATTTGATGGCATGGAGATCATCTTCGTGAGCCATGTGGATATGAAGGATAAAGTCCTCAATCCAGACCCCGGGGTCTATCATTTCGTCGTATGCCTCTATGTTCATGAGTTTGAATCCTTCTGGAAATTCGTGATCCAGAACCTCATCGGTGAAGCATAGGGGGTGCGCGGCACCCCTGTATTTGGATGTGTCATGGCATTCTGACGGTTGTAGTGTTCGGTTTTGATTCTGTGTCGGAGCGCGCTTCCTAGATACGTAGATGTACCTGGTCATACAGGCATATTGGCGCAAGTCCTCACATAAATCATGTGCTGACTTATGTGCGACATCGTTAGCCGCCCTATCGCGGCCACGGGGTGGTCGATCCGGCTGATCGGCCGTTTTATTTTTCTACTATATAGGCTCTAAAGCCTCGTCATCGAATTTGGGCAGCAGCTTGCGCTTTGGATAGCTCTTTGTGTGGCGGCTGCCACCGTTCTTTTCTTCAGTGTCGAGCACTTTGTTCCATCTACTGTTGAGTGTATTTTGCGCGGCCTTAAGCCTTTGCTTCTGTTTCTTCAGACTCCTCGCGGTGGCAATAAGCCTTCTATGGAGGTCCTCTTGCTCCAAGTGCCTTTCCGAGATGATGTGTGCATCGTCGTCCGGACTGTTCTCCTCTTGGGAGACGGGTTGATGAGCTTTACCCTCGGCGTCGCCGTGATCGGACAGCGGCTCCGTACTATGTTCGTCGTCCACTGGTTCATCCTGCTCTGTCGTTGGGTCCATGTGGTCGTCGTTTGCTTTGAAGTCGACCGGGGTATTATTCTTTCTTGCGCCGTTATCGCAGTTTTTGCCGAGGCGAGATTTGGAGCGGCGCCTACGTTGTCGCTTTGGTTGCTTCTCAAGGGGATTATCCTCCACTGCATCCTTCCGTTCCTCGTCATTGTTTTCTTTTGGGTGTATCCACCATGTATATGTCGTGTGATGAAGTGGCTGTCCAGCGCCCTGTGGGCGGTGGTTCTTGTTCCTCTCCTGCATCGTCGTCCATACCGTCGATGTCTTCGGAGTCGGAATCAAGCATGTCGGTTAAGTCGTCGACAGTGGCTATTAAGTGGGTGGTGGGTGGGGAACGAATTTCTTCGTCGTCCGCTTCCCACTCAAGCCAGACATAGTTCGGCCAAGGGCCTTCCGACAAGGAGAGAGACCTTAACGAATTTAGCACGTCGCCCAGGGGCGGGTGCTGAAAGATATCCGTGGAGAAAAACTCCATAATCGGTGCCCAATCAGATTCGACGGGCACGGACGCAGGCGGTTCGGAGCCCGTGGCCGGGGACGAATCCAAGGGCCCGGCAACACAGGTCTCTGCTACGTCTCCGTCGTATCTACTTTTCCAAACATTTTTGCCCTTGTTTTGGACTCTAACTTGTATGATTTGAATGGAACTAACCCGGACTGACGCTGTTTTCAGCAGAATTGCCATGATGTTGTTTTATGTGCAGAAAACAAAAGTTCTTGGAATGACCTGAAACTCCACGGAATATCTTACAATAAATAATAAAAAAATCCTCGCCAAAGATGAAGACCAGGGGGCCCACACCCTTGCCACGAGGGTGGGGGGCGCCCCCCCTAGGGCGCGCCCCCTACCTCGTGGCCCCCCTGGAGACCTCCCGACTCCAACTCCAACTCTATATAACTGCTTTCGGGGAGAAAAAAATAGGAGAGAATAAATCATCGCGTTTTATGATACGGAGCCGCCGCCAAGCACTAAAACCTCTCGGGAGGGCTGATCTGGAGTCCGTTCGGGGCTCCGGAGAGGGGGATTCGTCGCCGTCGTCATCATCAACCATCGTCCATCACCAATTTCATGATGCTCACCGCCGTGCGTGAGTAATTCCATCATAGGCTTGCTGGACGGTGATGGGTTGGATGAGATTTATCATGTAATCGAGTTAGTTTTGTTAGGGTTTGATCCCTAGTATCCACTATGTTCTGAGATTGATGTTGCTATGACTTTGCTATGCTTAATGCTTGTCACTAGGGCCCGAGTGCCATGATTTCAGATCTGAACCTATTATGTTTTCATCAATATATGAGTGTTCTTAATCCTATCTTGCAAGTCTATAGTCACCTATTATGTGTTATGATCCGTTAACCCCGAAGTGACAATAATCAGGATACTTACCGGTGATGACCATAGTTTGAGGAGTTTATGTATTCACTATGTGCTAAAGCTTTGTTCCGGTTCTCTATTAAAAGGAGGCCTTAATATCCCTTAGTTTCCATTAGGACCCCGCTGCCACGGGAGGGTAGGACAAAAGATGTCATGCAAGTTCTTTTCCATAAGCACGTATGACTATATTCAGAATAGATGCCTACATTACATTGACGAATTGGAGCTAGTTCTGTGTCACCCTATGTTATGACTATTACATGATGAACCACATCCGACATAATTATCCATCATTGATCCGATGCCTACGAGCTTTCCATATACTGGTTTATGCTTATTTACTTTCCCGTTGCTATTGTTACAATCACTACATAATACCAAAAATATTACTTTGCTTCCATTACTCTTTTGTTACCGTTACCATCACTATGATATTACTTTGCTACTAAACACTTTGCTGCAGATACTAAGTTTCCAGGTGTGGTTGAATTGACAACTCAGCTGCTAATACTTGAGAATATTCTTTGGCTCCCCTTCTGTCGAATCAATAAATTTAGGTTGAATACTCTACCCTCGAAAGCTATTGCGATCCCCTATACTTGTGGGTTATCAAGACTAATTTCTGGCGCCGTTGCCGGGGAGCATAGCTCTATTCTTTGAGTCACTTGGGATTTATATCTGCTGGACACTATGAAAAATTTGAAAGACGCTAAGACAACAATTTATCCCTCAACTACGAGGGGAGGTAAGGAACTGCCATCTAGCTCTGCACTTGATTCACCTTCTGTTATGAGTAAGCTTGCGACATCTAAACCTGCTTCTGCTATTCGTTCCGATATGTCGCATGTTATTGATGATGCTACTTCTGCTATACATGATACTTATGATGAAACTACCTCTATGCCTGATACTACTATGCCACTTAGTGATTTTCTCAGGGAACGACTTGCTAGGGCTAGAGAGATTGAAAATATTGAATCTGATTATGCTGATGAAAGTGATGAGGAAGAATCACTTCTTATTCCTGAGGGTTATTTATTTGATCAAGAAGCTTCTTTAGCTATTTTAGCTTGCAAAGATAGATATGAACTCAAAAGGTTATTAGCTAAATGGAATAAGCAATCTCTAAATGCTAGGATGAGACCTGGCCCTGCTTTTGCTACTTCACCTATCTGTGTTACTGATAAGGATTATGAATTCTCTGTTGATCCTGATATAATTACTTTGGCTGAATCTGATCCTTTTCATGGCTATGAATCTGAAACTGTTGTGGCACATCTTGCTAAATTAAATGATATAGCCACCCTGTTCACTAATGATGAGAGATCTCGCTAGTTTTATATCCTTAAAATATTTCAGTTCTCATTAAAGGGTGATGCTAAGATATGGTTTAATTCTCTTGATCCTGGTTGTGTGCGTAGTCCCCAGGATATGATTTATTACTTCTCTGCTAAATATTTCCCTGCTCATAAGAAACAAGCTGCTTTAAAGGAAATATACAACTGTGTGCAAATTAAAGAAGAGAGTCTCCCACAAGCTTGGGGGGAGGCTTCTCAAGTTACTTAATGCTTTGCCTGATCATCGTCTTAAGAAAAATGAAATACTTGATATATTTTATAATGGACTAACTGATGCTTCCAGAGATTACCTGGATAGTTGTGATGGTTCTCTTTTCAGGGAAAGAACACCGGATGAAGCTGAAATCTTATTGAATAATATGTTGACAAATGAAAATAATTGGGCACCTCCAGAGCCAGCTCCTGCTCCAATTAATGATCCTATTCCTAAACCAACTCCAAAGAAGAGAGGTGTTCTATTTCTCAGTCCCGAGGATATGCAAGAGGCAAAGAAATATATGAAAGAAAAAGGTATTAAAGCTAAAGATGTTAAGAATTTACCTCCTATTGAAGAAATACATGGTCTTAATTTACCGCCTATTGAAGAAACATATGATCTTGATCCTTTATTTATTGAAGAACCTCCAGACCTCGATAACCCGACACAGGTAGTAAAGGTAAATTCTCTCTATAGATATGATAAAGCTGAAATCCCTCCTACTAAAATTTCTAGTCAATGCTTGGATGAGTTTGATAATTTTATGTTTAAGCAAGAAGACTTCAATGCTTATTTTGGTAGACAATTAAAACAAGATGCTGATATGATTAAATACTTGGGTGATTATATGGCTAATATTAGAGGTGAACTTAAAATTGTTAGCAAACATGCTTCTATGGTTACCACTCAAGTAGAACAAGTACTTAAAGCTCAAAAAGAATAGCTCGATGAGATGAATAGTAAGAAAAATGATTATGTTGTTAAAGTGGCTACTGGAACTGGTAGAATGACTCAGGAACCTTTGTATCCTGAAGGCCACCCTAAGATAATTGAACAAGATTCTCAGAGAAATAATATTGATGCACCTAGTTCTTCTAAAAGGAAGAAAAAAATGATAGAACTGTGCAAACTTCTAGTGAACCTATTGCTGAACCACCTGATAATCCAAATGATATCTCTATGTCTGATGTTGAAACACAATCTGGTAATGAACATGAACCTAATGAAAATGTTAATGATGATGTTCATACTGATACTCAACCTAGTAATGATAATGAAGTAGAAATTGAACCTGCTGTTGATCTTGATAACCCACAATCAAAGAATCAACGTTATGATAAGAAAGACTTTGTTGCTAGGAAACATGGTAAAGAAAGAGAGCCTTGGGTTCAGAAACCCATGCCTTTTCCTCCCAAACGGTCCAAGAAAAAGGATGATGAGGATTTTGAGCGCTTTGTTGAAATGATTAGACCTATCTTTTTACGTATGCGATTGACTGATATGCTCAAAATGAATCCTTATGCTAAGTACATGAAAGATATTATTACAAATAAAAGAAAGATACCAGAAGCTGAAATTTCCACCATGCTTGCTAATTATACTTTTAATGGTGGAATACCTAAGAAACTTGGAGATCCAGGAGTACCTACCATACCATGCTCCATTAAAAGAAACTATGTTAAAACTGCTTTATGTGATCTTGGAGCCGGTGTTAGTGTTATGCCTCTCTCTTTATATCGTAGACTTGACTTGAATAAGTTGACACCTACTAAAATATCTTTGCAAATGGCTGATAAATCAACTGCTATACCTGTCGGTATTTGTGAGGATGTGCCCGTTGTGGTTGCAAACATTACTATTTTAACGGACTTTGTTATTCTTGATATTCCCGAGGACGATAGTATGTCTATTATTTCTTGGAAGACCTTTTCTTAATACTACAGGGGCTGTTATTGATTGCAACAAAGGCAATGTCACTTTTCATGTTAATGGTAATGAGCATACGGTACACTTTCCGAGGAAACAACCTCAAGTTCATAGTATCAATTCTATCGGAAAAATTCCGTCGATTATATTTGGAGGTTTTGAATTTCCTCTTCCTACTATCAAGAAGAAATATGATATACTTATTATTGGGGATGTGCATATCCCCGTTGAGGTAACCTAGTGTTATTCGAAATTTCTCCGGTTTCATGTTAATCGGAATGAGTTTGTTAACAAGACTTGATCAACCTTGTTAGTGGATTCCTTTTGATGATCATGAGATGGATGAAACTAGAAGCACAACCTTCTGTACCCCACTTTTACTTTCTGTTATTTATATTAAATAAAGTAAAAATAAATAATTTTCTGTATGTTATCTGATTATCTGTGCAATATAAAAATACTTCGAAAATAAAAGTTCTTGAAACGCCCTGAAAATTAAATATGATTTTTTCTAGAATATTTGAGGATTTATGGAACAAAGAACACACCAGGCGGGCCAACCACCTTGCCACGAGGGTGGAGGGCATGCCCACCCCCCTAGGGCGCGCCCCCTGCCTCGTGGGTCCACGGTGGCCCTCCTCCACTTATTCCTGCACCATCCTCTTCTTCTTTCTCATTTTGCTTCCATTTTCGATCTCCTTGCTCAAAGCACCTCTCACAAAGCTGCTTGGGGAGATTGTTCCTTGGTATGTGACTCCTCCATTGGTCCAATTAGTTTTTGTTCTAGTGCTTTATTCATTGCAGATTTTTGCTGCTTGAGCTTGCATGTCAAATTTATATGGTCAAAAGTAGTTTTGATGCATGATATAGGCTCTAGGCACTTGTAGGAGTAGTTGCTATCAATATTATTGAGTTTGGTTTACTTTTATTTTGAAGTTACTAAAAATTTCAGAATTTTTCAAAAAATGATGAGGAGATTATTGAGGGGCTCATCGAGCCAAAGCTTGAAGGAAAAGGCACCGAAGCCTAAGTATAATTTGCCGCGCACCGCGGAGGTTCGGACATGTGAATGGCCTTCCGAGGATTTCTTAACAACAACCGGGATTTATGAAGATTTTCATGAGTTGGCTCATAATGCAGGCCTCACCGCTTTCCTCCACGACCAATGCGATCAGTATCTCTTACTCACAAATACCTTTGTACAAAACTTTCATTTTCATTCTAGGAACTCACCACCTACGATGGAGTTTCATTTATATGATGAGCATAAGGAGATGTCACTTTATGATTTTTGTCGGATTTTTTTAGTCCCTTTTGAGGGCAAGACAGAAGAACCACATCATGATGATGTGGAGGAGTTTATTGATACTATCACTGTAGGAGAAACTAGGAAGGTTTCTGATGCACGAATCACTAGCATACATTTTCCTGTTTTACGTTACTTTGCATTATTTGCTAGTCATTGCTTAATTGGACGTGGAAACTGTGGAAACCTCAGTATCCCTGATATAATTATTCTTCTCCACGGTTTATACAGTGATAACACTTTTAGTATGGGCGGTATTATTGCTAAACGGTTAAGTCTGAACCGTACAAAGGGCCCCATCTTTGGAGGCATCTATGCTACACGCCTAGCTGCACATTTTAACATACCTATTAGGCATGCTGAGAAGGAAGAAAAAGTGATGCCTCATGTTTATCTAGATTATAAAAGTATGGTGGCACATGATTTTATTATTAAGAATAGGGCAGGAGAGCTTAAATATCAATTGTTCTTTAATAAACATCATCCTGAGACTATTACATTGCTTGCTCCTTCTTTGTTTGATTCGACTGTAGGCACGTACCTTGTGCCGTTGACGGCTATCCATGCCTACCGGAACCCTGCACCAGCCGAGGAGCCAGAACCGGAACCACAATTTGATCCTTCACGACAGTATAACTATCAGTGGGATCCGGAGATGATTGCCAGCCAGTGGCAATCGGATCCTTCTTCTTCCTCATCGCAGTACGACCCCAACTATTATTATGGATATCAGCCAGGCCAGCCGTGGCCATAGACCAACTTAGGCCAAAAGCCTAAGCTTGGGGGAGTACGTATTTCTCACCAACATTACATTTATGCTCACACACTCATTGCTAGATGTCGGTGCTCATACTTTTTCATTGTATCATCCATGCTAGTTTATTTCCTTTTATGCTTTCTTCTTGTGTGTTTAATAAACCTTAAGAAAAAACCAAAAAAAATAGTTGTAGCTTTTAATAAATTTACTTTCCATGCTTGTAGTAGTAATTAAAAAGAAAACCCAAAAAGATTTCCCGTTCTTCTTTTGCTTGTTGGGAGCTTTCCCGTGTAAATAGTTTTATTTCTTTTCTTTTCTTTGGGGATCAGTAGGAGAAGACCATGATTAAATTGTTGAAGTGGCTCTTATATGCTTTATTGTTGATTTAACCAAGAGCCCATATTGCTTTGTCTTCTCCTGTTTATTGAATGCTCGCAGATTCTAGCTTAGTCCAATGCACGTGCACTCTTATTATTATTCACATCGTTCGGTCGTGCAAGTGAAAGGTAATTATGATGATATATGATGGACTGACTGAGATGAGAAAAGCTGGTACGAACTCGACCTCTTTTGTTTTTGTAAATATGATGAGTTCATCGTTCTTGATTCAACTTGTTATGAATAAACATGTTTGCAATGACAATTAGAGATCATAGTTGCTTGTGCCATGCTTGATTAGCTATGAGTTATAATGGTTTACCTTATGTGACAACATGCTATTAAAATGGTTATGATGTGGTATGATAGGGTGGTATCCTCCTCTGAATGATTTAAGTGACTTGACTCGGCACATGTTCACGCATGTAGTTGAAACAAATCAACATAGCCTTCACGATATTTATGTTCATGGTGGACTATATCCTACTCATGCTTGCATCCAATGTTTATTAATTTTAATGCATGTACATGGCTGTTGTCGCTCTCTAGTTGGTCTCTTCCCAGTCTTTTGCTAGCCTTCACATGTACTAAGCGGGAATACTGCTTGTGCATCCAATCCGTTAAACCCCAAAGTTATTCCAGATGAGTCCACTATACCTTCCTATATGCGGTATCTACCTGCCGTTCCAAGTAAATTTGTATGTGCCAAACTCTAAACCTTCAAATAATCATCCTGTTTTGTATGCTCGAATAGCTCATGTATCAACTAGGGCTATCTGTATCTTCCATGCTAGGCGGGTTATTCTCAAGAGGAGTGGAATCCGCTCCTCACTCACGAGAAAATGGCTGGTCACCGGGATGCCCATTCCCATGCTTTATGCAAACTAAATAAAAAATAATTGCAAAACAAAACTCCCCCTTGGACCTGATGTATGTTGGAGGCACTCGTTGTTTCGAGCAAGCCATGGATTGATGTTTGTTGGTGGAGGGGGAGTATAAATGTTACCATTCTGTTTGGGAACCGCCTATAATGTGTGTAGCATGGAAGATATCGCCATCTCTTGGTTGTTATGTTGACAATGAAAGTATACCGCTCAAAATATTATTCACCTCTATTTCAAAACCGAGCTCTGGCACCTCTACAAATCCCTGCTTCACTCTGCGAAGGGCCTATCTATTTACTTTTATGTTTAGTCATCACCCTCTTATTAAAAAGCACCAGTTGGAGAGCACCGATGTCATTTGCATTCATTATTGTCAGTTTACATTGGGTGTGACTATGATTGGATTTATTTTACCATGAATTACAATGTCTAGTCAGTCCTTGATCTTTAAAGGTGCTCTGCATTTATGTTTTGTGGACTCAGAAAGGGCTAGCGAGATACCATCTTGTTATATCATATTATGATTATTTTGAGAAAGTGTTGTCATATGAGATTTATTATTATGGCTTGCTAGTTGATTATGTTATTGATATGGGTAATCATGAGACCTGAGAATTATTGCAAATATGGTTAGTTATAATCTTTGCTGAAAACTTGAATGCTAGCTTGATATATTTACAACAACAAGAGCAAACAGAGTTTGTAAAAGTTTTTCTTTATTTCTTTCAGTTTGTCAACTGAATTGCTTGAGGACAAGCAAGGGTTTAATCTTGGGGGAGTTGATACGTCTCCGTCGTATCTACTTTTTCAAACACTTCTGCCCTTGTTTTGGACTCTAACTTGTATGATTTGAATGGAACTAACCCGGACTGATGTTGTTTTCAACAGAATTGCCATGATGTTGTTTTATGTGCAGAAAACAAAAGTTTTCGGAATGACCTAAAACTCCACGGAATATCTTACAATAAATAATAAAAAATCCTCGCCAAAGATGAAGACCAGGGGGCCCACACCCTTGCCATGATGGTGGGGGCGCCCCCCCTAGGGCGCGCCCCCTACCTCGTGGGCCCCCTGGAGACCTCCCGACTCCAACTCCAACTCTATATAACTGCTTTTGGGGAGAAAAAATAGGAGAGAAGAAATCATTGCGTTTTACGATACAGAGCCGCCACCAAGCCCTAAAACCTCTCGGGAGGGCTGATATGGAGTCCGTTCGGGGCTCCGGAGAGGGGGATTCGTCGCCGTCGTCATCATCAACCATCCTCCATCACCAATTTCATGATGCTCACCGCCGTGCATGAGTAATTCCATCATAGGCTTGCTGGACGGTGATGGGTTGGATGAGATTTATCATGTAATCGAGTTAGTTTTGTTAGGGTTTGATCCCTAGTATCCACTATGTTCTGAGATTGATGTTGCTATGACTTTGCTATGCTTAATGCTTGTCACTAGGGCCCGAGTGCCATGATTTCAGATCTGAACCTATTATGTTTTCATCAATATATGAGTGTTCTTGATCCTATCTTGCAAGTCTATAGTCACCTATTATGTGTTATGATCCGTTAACCCCGAAGTGACAATAATCGGGATACTTACCGGTGATGACCGTAGTTTGAGGAGTTCATGTATTCACTATGTGCTAATGCTTTGTTCCGTTTCTCTATTAAAAGTAGGCCTTAATACCCCTTAGTTTCCATTAGGACCCCACTGCCACGGGAGGGTAGGACAAAAGATGTCATGCAAGTTCTTTTCCATAAGCACGTATGACTATATTCGGAATACATGCCTACATTACATTGACGAATTGGAGCTAGTACTGTGTCACCCTATGTTATGACTGTTACATGATGAATCACATCCGGCATATTTATCCATCATTGATTCGATGCCTACGAGCTTTCCATATACTGGTTTACGCTTATGTACTTTCCTGTTGCTATTGTTACAATCACTACATAATACCAAAAATATTACTTTGCTTTCATTACTCTTTTGTTACTGTTACCATCACTATCATATTACTTTTCTACTAAACACTTTGCTGCAGATACTAAGTTTCCAGGTGTGGTTGAATTGACAACTCAGCTGCTAATACTTGAGAATATTCTTTGGCTCCCCTTGTGTCGAATCAATAAATTTGGGTTGAATACTCTACCCTCAAAAGCTGTTGCGATCACCTATACTTGTGGGTTATCAGTCTTGTAGGAGGTGAAGTCAGTATTCGGCTCTATCGCCGCTGAGTGTGCGGCCTCCGTGGCGGGGTCCATCCACCCATCCTCGGACGGTGCGATATGTCTCGGATCAAGGGCCGGATTTGCCACAGGTGTGATTTCCCGAACACTGTCTGGTGGCACAGCTAAGTCATGCTTGCCGTGGCTGTGCGGCGCACCTAACATGGGCTCGAATCCATCGAAGATCAAGTCTCCGCGGATGTCGGCAGTATAGTTTAAGTTTCCAAACCTGACCTGACGGCCAGGGGCGTAGCTCTCGATCTGCTCCAGATGGCCAAGCGAGTTGACCCGCAATGCGAAGCCGCCGAATACGAAGATCTGTCCGAGGAGAAAAACCTCACCCTGGATTGCATCGTTGTCGATGATCGAAGGATCCATCAAGCCTTATGGTGACGACACAGTGGAACTCTCAATGAAAGCACCAATGTCGGTATCAAAACCGGCGGATCTCGGGTAGGGGGTCCCAAACTGTGCGTCTAAGGCGGATGGTAACAGGAGGCAGGGGACACAATGTTTACCCAGGTTCGGGCCCTCTCGATGGAGGTAATACCCTACTTCCTGCTCGATTGATCTTGATGATATGAGTATTACAAGAGTTGATCTACCACGAGCTCATAGAGGTTAAACCCTAGAAGCTAGCCTATGATTATGATTGTCCTTGTCCTATGGACTAAACCCTCCGGTTTATATAGACACAGGAGGGGGCTAGGGTTACACAGAGTCGGTTACAAGGGAGGAGATCTACATATCCGAATTGCCAAGCTTTCCTTCCACGCAAAGGAGAGTCCCACCCAGAAACGGGACGAAGTCTTCAATCTTGTATCTTCATAGTCCAACAGTCCAGCCAAAGTATATAGTTCGGCTATCCGAGGACCCCTTAATCCAAGACTCCCTCACCTCCCCACTCGCCTTAAAACTCGCCTATTTCCCAAGGGCAGTTCATGTGGCGCGGTTGGATTACCCATGCCCATATTGATGAGAATCCCGCAATAAGGGACACGATATCTGCTTTGACAAGACGTGCCAATGAAAACCGCATCTCGAAATGTGGAACGGGAGGCTAAAAACGGTTCGAAATAATGACCGGGCGGAGACGTGGCATCTCACTACAAAAATGTCAGTAGATGGGACTTGTTGAATATTATACTCTTTATGGAGCCTGTTTTGCAGAGCTGGACACGTTCTCTGTGTTCGAGGACTACTTTGAGATATTTGGAGGAGGAACCCGCCTTGCAATGTCGAAGACAATCTGCGCGCCGGACACCTTGTCATTGAAGCCTGGTTAAAGGGCTACTGCGGGAGTCCTGGATTAAGGGGTCCTCGGGCGACCAGCCTGTGTGACATGGGTCGGACTGTTGGGCCATGAAGATACAAGATAGAAGACTTCTTCCCGTGTCTGGATGGGACTCTCCTTTGCGTGGAAGGCTAGCTAGGCGTCCGGATGTATTATTTCCTTTCTCTGTAACCAACTCTATATAACCCTACGCCCCTTCGGTGTCTATATAAACAGGAGGGTTTAGTCCATAGAGAACAATCACAATCATACAGGCTAGACTTCTAGGGTTTAGCCACAACGATCTCGTGGTAGATCAACTCTTGTATCCTCATACTCATCAAGATCAATCTAGCAGGATGTAGGGTATTACCTCCATCAAGAGGGCCCAAACCTGGGTAAAACATCGTGTCCCCTATCTACTGTTACCATCGACCTTAGACTCACAGTTCGGGACCCCCTACCCGAGATCCGCCGGTTTTGACACTGACACCGGGGCCGTAGGTTTCACTAGTGGCTTCTCTCGAGAAAAATAGAAAATGGTGGGTAAATAAATTACTATTGGGCAATTGATAGAACTTCAAATACTCATGACGATATCCAGGCAATGATCATTATATAGGCATCACGTCCAATATTAGTAGACCGACTCCTGCCTGTATCTACTACTATTACTCCACACAACCGTTGTCCAGCATGCATCTAGTGTATTAAGTTCATGGAAAAACGGAGTAATGCAATAAGAACGATGACATGATCTAGACAAGATCTATCTATGTAGAGATAGACCCCATCGTTTTATCCTTAGTAGCAACGATACATACGTGTTGTTTCCCTTTCTTTCACTGGGATCAAGCACCGTAAGATCAAACCCACTACAAAGCACCTCTTCTCATTGCAAGATAAATAGATCAAGTTGGCCAAACAAAACCCAAATATCGGTGAAGAAATACGAGGCTATAAGCGATCATGCACAAAAGAGATCAAAGAAACTCAAATACTTTCATGGATATAAAAAGATAGATCTGATCATAAACTCAAAGTTCATCGATCCCAACAAACACACCGCAAAAGAGTTACATCATATGGATCTCCAAGAGACCATTGTATTGAGAATCAAGAGAGAGAGAGATGAAGCCATCTAGCTACTAACTACGGACCTGAAGGTGTACAAAGAACTACTCACGCATCATCGAAGAGGCACCAATTCAATGGAGGTGGTGAACCCCATCCGAGATGGTTTCTAGATTGGATCTGGTGGTTCTGGACTCTGCGGCGGTTGGATGAATATTTCGTCGACTCCCCTAGGGTTTTTGGAATATTGGGGTATTTATAGAGCAAAGAGGCAGTTCTGGGGCACAACCCACCAGGGCGCGCCTGGGCCTCCTAGCGCGCCCTGGTGGGTTGTGCCCCCCCTCGGTGCACCCCCCAGGCACAGCCAGGGCCCATTGTGATCCTTCTGGCCCATAAAAATTCTCCATAAAGTTTCGAGGCATTTGGACTCCGTCTGATATTGATTTTCTACGATCTAAAAAACATGGAAAAAGCAGCAACTGGCACTTGGCACTATGTCAATAGGTTAGTATCAAAAAATGATATAAAATGACTATAAAATGATTATAAAACATCCAAGATTGATAATATAATAGCATGGAACAATCAAATATTATAGATACATTGGAGACGTATCACGCCCCTTGTTGCTCCCTCCCTCTCCCACCTATATATATGTGGGCGGGGCACCGCTAGAACACACAACATTGATTCTTAGCCATGTGCGGCGCCCCCTCCACAGTTTACACCTCCGGTTATATTCACGTAGTGCTTAGGCGAAGTCCTGCGCGGATCACTTCACCATCACCGTCACCACGCCGTCGTGCTGACGAAACCCTCCCTCGACACTTTGCTAGATCAAGAGTTCGAGGGATGTCATCGAATTGAACATGTGTAGAACTCGAAGGTGCCGTACGTTCGGTGCTTGATCGGTCGGAACGAGAAGAAGTTCGACTACATCAACCGCGTTGTCAAACGCTTCCGCTTTCGGTCTACGAGGGTACATGGACACACTCTTCCCCTCTTGTTGCTATGCATCTCCTAGATAGATCTTGCATGAGCGTAGGAATTTTTTTGAAATTGTATGCTATGTTCCCCAACAATGTAATCATATGTGATGCAGCAACATATCACACACACCACATTCTAGCACATGTGTGGGATTGGCGATCAATCACCCACGTCTCTCACTAGTCAAATGTTTCTAATTACGCAATGAAACCAAACGGTGTTTCATATTGGACCGTTTGTGAAATAGTACCTAAGGCACATGGGCCATCATAGGAACTATGTGTGATATGTGCCCCATCACACACGAGTATTCTATGGCAATCGTCTGCCATGCATGACAACATCGCACACGTTTCCTAAACAATTACGGTGTGCGATAATGTGCTATCACAAACGGTTCAGGAGAACTCCACACACATACAAGTGCTACAAATCGTCTGTGATTTGTTGTGTATCACCGACGATTGCGGTATGAATGACATATGCTTTACGTTCTGGACCGCACATGTTTCCTGAACAATTTATGAGTGGGATTGCATTTTGCATTGGGCACAGTTCCCTATAAGATCTCGTATGCGATAATGTGCTATCACAAACGGTTCAAGAGCCCCTACGCACACGTAGAAGTGCTGCAAATCGTCTGTGATTCGTTGTGTATCACTAACGGTTCTACTATGATTGACATGTGCTTTCTGTTCTGGACCGCACACACTCATTTAGTTGAACCGTGTGCGCATCAATGGCCAGGTTAAAGCAAAAATATTGCATTTGAATTGCCGTGCAAAAAAAATTGCCACGGTATGCAATTGAAAAAAATAGTGTCCACAGGAATAACATTCATCAGAATTCGCAACAATATGCAATTGAACAAATGGTAGTTAAATTCCAATGATTTATTGACATATGCAGTACATAATCATAGTGTACGAAATACGAAGACCACATCACATGAAAAACAATGCATCCATGCGTATACGAAGACCACATCACAGGAAAAACCATGCTGAAATCTTCATTATCATGAGTGGGCTTGATGTAGTGATTTAGAAACAAGTTGTTGATAAATCTCCTAACCATCAGTTGTTCACCAATAGGGAGCGTTTATGGGTCATCGATTCAAAGATGACCTGTGGGATCTTTAAGATCAGAATGTATCATATGAGTGGAGTAGAAGATATTAATTAAGATAGACTTATTGGTACTAATTTGTGAGCATCTTCACAACAATCAACGGAATTGCAGATGGAGATCATGTTTCTGAAAACATAGTATCCACAAAGTTGGTCCTTGCTTATTGCTAAGGACACTGAAATTCTTTGTACAGAATTAGTCATGTATTTGCCCTATTAGAAACAACCTAACCGATGTAAGATGTATTTTTTCATTGGACAGAAATAGAAAGAGGTTTATTTAGAAACTTGAACATTTTACTAGCGTAAGAAAAGGTATTTGCAAATTTCTGGATGCATTTTTCGAAAATAACATATTTCGATGTCTTACCGGAGAAACGATCTCATGTTGCAGAGGTAGTCCCCTCTTGAATACATTCCCTGTTTTCGTTTTGCACAATGCCAACACACTGCAAATGATGATGAATTTTCACATACTCAATTTTTGAATCAGATATGAATGCAAATTTGGGCATCATAGAATTCAATATCTATCCATGAATTGCTGAAGATGCGTCAGATCCTGAGGCTTTATTGACTCTCTGAGAGAATCCAGGTAGTAAACTTTGTTCTTGTTTGGAACAATGACTACCAAAATCCAGTGAATGCAACAGATTAAGAAAACCATGAACTTACAAAATTGTGTATTTGCGTCATCATAGGTTCTTACGGAAAGATCACCCAAACCGAAAGATGAAAGTTGAATTTGATGGTACGGTAGAGGTAGGTTTGGGCCCAAGACCTTATCCTCGGATGTTGGTCCACAACATGGCTAAACGAATTAAAGTTGTTCTTGGCAAGAACCACGCTTTGACGGTGAAACAAACACCCAGGGATCAAGTGTTTAAGAAGACATCGGTGTTCTGGGAATTACCTTACAGGGAGATTCTACGTGTACATCACTGCATCGATGTCATGCACGTACAGAAGAATGTATGTGATAACCCACAAGTATAGGGGATCGCAACAGTTTTCGAGGGTAGAGTATTCAACCCAAATTTATTGATTCGACACAAGGGGAGCCAAAGAATATTCTCAAGTATTAGCAGCTGAGTTGTCAATTCAACCACACCTGGAAACTTAATATCTGCAGCAAGTATTTGGTGGCAAAGTAATATGATAGTAGTGGTAACGGTAGCAAAAGATAACGGTAGCAAAAGTAATATTTTTGGTATTTTGTAGTGATGATAACAATAGCAACGGAAAAGTAAATAAGTGAAGAACAATATTTGGAAACCTCGTAGGCAATGGATCGGTGATGGAGAATTATGCCTGATGTGGTTCATCATGTAATAGTCATAACTTAGGGTGACACAGAACTAGCTCCAGTTCATCAATGTAATGTAGGCATGTATTCCGAATATAGTCATACGTGCTTATGTAAAAGAACTTGCATGACATCTTTTGTCCTACCCTCCCGTGGCAGCGGTTTCCTAGCGGAAACTAAGGGATATTAAGGCCTCCTTTTAATAGAGTACCGGACCAAAGCATTAACACATGGTGAATATATGAACTCCTCAAACTATGGTCATCCCCGGGAGTGGTCTCGATTATTGTCACTTCGGGGTTGCCGGATCATAACACATAGTAGGTGACTATAGACTTGCAAGATAGGATCAAGAACTCACATATACTGATGAAAACATAATAGGTTCAGATCTGAAATCATAGCACTCGGGCCCTAGTGACAAGCATCAAGCATAGAAAAGTCATAGCAAAATCAATCTCAGAACATAGTGGATACTAGGGATCAAACCCTAACAAAACTAACTCGATTACATGATAAATCTCATCCAACCCATCACCGTCCAGCAAGCCTATGATGGAATTACTCACGCACGGCGGTGAGCATCATGAAATTGGTGATGGAGGATGGTTGATGATGACGACGGCGACGGATTCCCCTCTCCGAAGCCCCGAACGGACTCCAGATCAGCCCTCCCGAGAGAGTTTAGGGCTTTGCGGCGGCTCCGTATCGTAAAACGCGATGAATCCTTCTCCTCTATTTTTTTCTCCTCAAACACAAATATATGGAGTTGGAGTTGAGGTCGGTGGAGCTCCAGGGGGCCCACGAGGCAGGGGGCGCGCCCAGGGGGCAGGCGCGCCCCCTCCCTCGTGGATAGGGTGTGGGCCCCTGGCCTTGATTATTTGCCAGTATTTTTATTATTTCCAAAAACAATCTCCATGGAGTTTCAGGTCATTCGGAGAACTTTTGTGTCTGCACATAAATAACACCATGGCAATTCTGCTAAAAACATCGTCAGTCCGGGTTAGTTCCATTCAAATCATGCAAGTTAGAGTCCAAAACAAGGGCAAAAGTGTTTGTAAAAGTAGATACGACGGAGACGTATCAGCTCCTCCAAGCTTAAACCTTTCTTTGTCCTCAAGCAATTCAGTTGATAAACTGAAAGTGGTAAAGAAAAACTTTTACAAACTCTGTTTGCTCTTATTGTTGTAAATATCTAAAGCTAGCATTCAAGTTTTTCAGCAAGGATTATGAACTAACCACATTCACAATAACACTTAGGTCTCATGTTTACTCATATCAATGGCATAATCAACTAGCGAGCAATAATAATAAATCTCAGATGACAACACTTTCTCAAAACAATCATGATATGATATAACAAGATGGTATCTCGCTAGCCCTTTCTGAGACCGCAAAACATAAATGCAGAGCACCTTTAAAGATCAAGGACTGACTAGACATTGTAATTCATGGTAAAAGTGATCCAGTCAAGTCAAACTCAATGTAAACTAACAGTAATGAATGCCAATGACAGCGGTGCTCTCCAACTGGTGCTTTTTAATAAGAGGATGATGACTCAATATCGATGTAAATAGATAGGCCCTTCGAAGAGGGAAGCAGGGATTTGTAGAGCTGCCAGAGCTCGATTTTGAAATAGAGGTGAATAATATTTTGAGCGGTATACTTTCATTGTCAACATAACAACCAAGAGATGGCGATATCTTCCATGTTACACACATTATAGGCGATTCCCAAATAGAATGGTAAAGTTTATTCCCCCCCCCTCCACCAACAAGCATCAATCCATGGCTTGCTCGAAACAACGAGGGCCTCCAACTAACAACAGTCTCGGGGGAGTTTTGTTTGCAATTATTTTGATTTGATTTGCATAAAGCATGGGACTGGGCATCCCGGTGACGAACTATTTTCTCGTGAGTGAGGAGCGGAGTCCACTCCTCTTGAGAATAACCCGCCAAACATGGAAGATACGGATAGCCCTAGTTGATACATGAGCTATTCGAGCATACAAAACAGAATGTTTATTTGAAGGTTTAGAGTTTGGCACATACAAATTTACTTGGAACGACAGGTAGATACCGTATATAGGTCGGTATGGTGGACTCATATGGAATAACTTTGGGGTTTATGGGATTGGATGCACATGCAGTATTCCCGCTTAGTACAGGTGAAGGCTAGAAAAAGACTGGGAAGCGACCAGCTAGAGAGCGACAACGGTCATGAACATGCATTAAAATTAATCAACACTGAATGCAAGCATGAGTAGGATATAATGCACCATGAACATAAATATCATAGAGGCTATGTTGATTTTGTTTCAACTACATGCGTGAACATGTGCCATGTCAAGCCACTCGAATCGTTCAAAAGAGGATACCACCCTATCATACCACATCACAACCATTTTAATAGCATGTTGGCGCGCAAGGTAAATCATTATAAGCTCCTAGCTAATTAAGCATGGCATAAGCAACTATAATCTCTAATTTTCATTGCAAACATGTTTATTCATAATAGGTTGAATCAGGAATGATGAACTAATCATATTTACAAAAACAAGAGAAGTCGACTTCATACCAGCTTCTCCCATCTCAATCAGTCCATCATATATCGTCATAATTGCCTTTCACTTGCACGACTGGATGATGTGAATAATAATAGCAGTGCACGTGTATTGGACTAAGCTGTAATCTGTGAGCATTCAATAAATAGGAGAAGACAAGGCAATATGGACTCTTTTGTCATATCAATAATAATGCATATAAGAGCCACTTTAACATTTTAATTATGGTCTTCTCCTATCGACCCCCAAAGAAAAGAAAAGAAATAAAACTATTTACATGGGAAAGCTCCCAACAAGCAAAAGAAGAACAGGAAATATTTTTGGGTTTTCTTTTTAATTACTACTACAAGCATGGAAATTAAAACTAGCTAAAAGCTACAACTATTTTTTTGGTTTTTCTTAAGGTTTATTAAACACACAAGAAGAAAGCATAAAAAGATAAAATAAACTAGCATGGATGATACAATGAAAAGTATGAGCACCGACATCTAGCAATGAGTGTGTGAACATGAATGTAATGTCGGTGAGAAATACGTACTACCCCAAGCCTAGGATCTTGGCCTAAGTTGGTCTATTGCCATGGATGGCCTGGCGAATATCCAAAGTTGTAGTTGGGGTCTTACTGTGATGGATACTCAGATTGCCACTGGCTGGCAATCACCTCCGGATCCCACTGGTAATAAGACTGTCATGGAGGATCAAATTGTAGTTCCGGCTCTGGCTCTGCAGCTGATGTAGGGTTCAGGTAGGCGTGAATGGCCTCCAACGGAACAAGGTACTTGTCTGCACATAAATCAAACAAGGAAGGAGCAGGCAGGGTAATAGTCTCAGGATGATGTTTATCAAAGATCAATTTGTATTTATGCTCATTTTCCCTATTCTTAACAATAAAATCATGTGCTACCATACTCTTATAATCTAAATAAACAGTAGGCAGCAATTTTTCTTCCTTTTCATAGTGCCTAATAGGTATGTTATAGTATGCAGCAAGGCGTGAAGCATAGACACCTCCAAAGATGGGGCCCTTTGTATGGTTCAGACTTAACCGTTTGGCAATAATACCGCCCATACTAACAGAGTCGTCACGAAATAAACCATGGAACAAAATGATAATATCAGGAACACTAAGGTCTCCACAATTTCCGCGACCAATTAAGCAATGACTAGCAAATATTGCAAAGTAGCGTAAAACAGGAAAATGTATGCTAGTGATTCTTGCATCGGAAACTTTCCTAGTTTCCCCTACAGTAATAGTGTCAATAAACCCGTCCACATCTCTACAATGTGGTTCCTCTAAGCTACCCTCGAAAGGTATTTTGCAAACATTCATATAGTGACATCTTCTTAACCACATCATATAAATGAAACTCTACAGAAGGAGGTGATTCCCTAGGATAATAGTAGAAGTTTTGCACAAAAGTATTGGTGAGTAAGAGATATTGTTCGCGTTGGTCACAGAGGAAGTCGGTGAGGCCTGCATTCTTACCCAATTCATAAAAATCATCATAAATCTCGGCAGCTCTCAAGAAATCATCGGAAGGCCATTCACACGGCTGAACCTCCGCGGTGCAAGGCAGATTATATTTGGGCCTCTTTGCTTCTTCATTTTCCTTTTCCTTCGAGCTTCGGCTCGATGAGCCCCTCAAAAATCTCTTCATTATTTTTTGAAAAATTCTGAAATTTTTAGTAACTTCAAATAGAAGTGAACCAAGCTCAACAAAATTGATAGCCACTACTCCTACAAGTGCCTAGGACCTATATCATGCATTAGAACTACTTGGAACCATATAAATTTGGCATGCAAGCTCAAGAACATGGTCACCTAGGCAGCACAAATTTGCAATGAATAAAGCACTAGAACAAAAACTAATTGGACCAATGGAGGAGTCACATACCAAGGAACAATCCCCTCAAAGCAGTTTTGTGAGAGGTGATTTGAGCAAGGAGATCGAAAATCGTAGCAAAATGAGCTAGAACTCATGCTTGAGTTGGCTGGTGATTTTTTTGGAGGAAGAAGAAGTGTATGGGTGCAGGAATAAGTGGAGGGGAGCCACCGTGGGCCCATGATTTTTTTGCAAAGATATTTTAGTAGGTGTCAACTTATTCAAATCAAGTCTACGATATAAAGAGAGAGGCATAACACTAACACCGGCTCCAAGATCACATAAAGCAGTTTTAACATAGTTTCTTTTAATGGAGCATGGTATACTTGGTACTCCGGGATCTCCTAGTTTCTTAGGTATACCACCTTTAAAAGTATAATTAGCAAGCATGGTGGAAATTTCAGATTCCGGTATCTTTCTTTTAGTAGTAACAATATCTTTCATGTACTTAGCATAAGGATTCATTCAAGCATATCAGTCAAACGCATACGCAAAAA
This sequence comes from Triticum urartu, assembly GCF_056163025.1. NCBI lineage: Eukaryota > Viridiplantae > Streptophyta > Magnoliopsida > Poales > Poaceae > Triticum > Triticum urartu. The sequence goes on along the minus strand of NC_141876.1, from coordinate 118,378,454 downwards.
GATAGGTCTAATCATTTCAGCAAAGCGCTCAAAATCCTCATCATTTTTTTCCTTGGATGGCTTAGGAGGAAAAGGCATGGGTTTCTGAACCCAAGGCTCTCTTTCCTTACCGTGTTTCCTAGCAACAAAGTCTCTTTTATCATAATGTTGATTCTTTGATTGTGGGTTATCAAGATCAACAGCAGGTTCAACTTCCACATCATTATCATTGCTAGGTTGAGCATCAACATGAACATTATCATTAACATTATCACTAGTTTCATGTTCATTACCAAATTGTGTTTCAGCATCAGAAATAGAGATATCATAGGGATTCTCATGTGTGTCGATAACAGGTTCACTAGAAGCATGCAAAGTCATATCATTTTTCCTTTTATTCCTCTTAGAAGGACTAGGTGCATCAATATCATTTCTTTGAGAATCTTGCTCAATTCTCTTAGGACGGCCCTCAAGATACAAAGGTTCCTAGGTCATTTTACCACCTCTAGTCATAACTCTAACAGCATTATCATTATTCTTACTATTTAATTCATTGAGCAAATCATTCTGAGCTTTAAGTACTTGTTCTACTTGAGTGGTAACCATAAAAGCATGTTTACTAATGAGTTTAAGTTCACCTTTAACTCTAGACATATAATCACCCAAGTGTTCAATCATATAAGCATTTTGTTTCAATTGTCTACCAAAATAAGCATTCAAGTCTTCTTGCTTAACCATAAAGTTATCAAACTCATCCAAACATTGGCTAGCAAACTTAGTAGGAGGGATTTCAGCTTTATCATATCTATAAAGAGAATTTACCTTTACTACCTGTGTCAGGTTATCAAGACCACGTGTTTCTTCAATAGGTGATGGATTAAAACCATATATTTCTTCAACACGCGGTAAATTAAGACCATGTATTTCTTCAATAGGAGGTAAATTCTTAACATCTTCAGCTTTAATATCCTTTTCTTTCATGGATTTCTTTGCCTCTTGCATATCTTCATGACTGAGAAATAGAACACCCCTTTTCTTCGGAGTGGGTTTAGGAATAGGCTCATGAGGTGTCCAATTATTTTCATTTGTCAACATATTATTCAATAGAATTTCAGCTTCATCCGGTGTTCTTTCCCTGAAAACAGAACCAGCACAACTATCCAAGTGGTCTCTGGAAGCATCGGTTAGTCCATTATAAAAGATATCAAGTATTTCATTTTTCTTAAGAGGATGATCAGGCAAAGCATTAAGTAATTGGAGAACAATATCATTGTTGAGGAAATCGTTAACTGGTAGCTGCTCGGTTGGCTAGCGAGTAGGGGATTAATCGGCTAATCGGCAAGTTAATCGGCCATTTAATCAATTAATCGGACAATTTTTTGGTTTATCGGCTACTCGGTGACCCTATGAGTAGGGATTAATCGGCAAGTTAACTGGTTAATCGGATGAATTCTTGAGCAGGGAACAATATATGGAAAGCTCGTAGGCAATGGATCGGTGATGGAGAATTATGTTGGATGTGGTTCATCATGTAACAGTCATAAACTAGGGTGAGACAGAACTAGCTCCAGTTCATCAATGTAATGTAGGCATGTATTCTGAATATAGTCATGCGTGCTTATGGAAAAGAACTTGCATGACATCTTTTGTCCTACCCTCCCGTGGCAGCGGGGTCCTAGCGGAAACTAAGGGATATTAAGGCCTCCTTTTAAGAGAGTACCGGACCAAAGCATTAACACATGGTGAATACATGAACTCCTCAAACTATGGTCATCACTGGGAGTGGTCCCGATTATTGTCACTTCGGGGTTGCCGGATCATAACACATAGTAGGTGACTATAGACTTGCAAGATAGGATCAAGAACTCACATATATTGATGAAAACATAATAGGTTCAGATCTGAAATCATGGCACTCGGGCCCTAGTGACAAGCATTAAGCATAACAAAGTCATAGCAACATCAATCTTAGAACATAGTGGATACTAGGGATCAAACCCTAACAAAACTAACTTGATTACATGATAAATCTCATCCAACCCATCACCGTCCAGCAAGCCTACGATGGAATTACTCACACACAGCGGTGAGCATCATGAAATTGGTGATGGAGGATGGTTGATGATGACGACGGCGACGGATTCCCCTCTCCGGAGCCTCGAACGGACTCCAGATCAGCCCTCCCGAGAGAGTTTAGGGCTTGGCGGCGGCTCCGTATCATAAAACGCGATGAATCCTTCTCTATTTTTTTCTCCCCGAACACGAATATATGGAGTTGGAGTTGAGGTCGGTGGAGCTCCAGGGGGCCCATGAGGCAGGGGGCGCGCCCCCCACCCTCGTGGCTAGGGTGTGGGCCCTTGGCCTTGATTCTTTGCCAGTATTTTTTATTATTTCCAAAAACAATCTCCGTAGAGTTTCAGGTCATTCCGAGAACTTTTGTTTCTGCACATAAATAACACCATGGCAATTCTGCTAAAAACAGCGTCAGTCCGGGTTAGTTCCATTCAAATCATGCAAGTTAGAGTCCAAAACAAGGGCAAAAGTGTTTGGAAAAGTAGATACAACAGAGACGTATCAGTATGTGAAAGCATCCTTGATACTCTGCTCAAGATTAAAAGTAAAAACAAAGGATGGTGACAGTGCACGACTCGATATGCTTGGTGATCAATCAAAACGCAAGAATGATGCAGAAGATGATAAAAAATTCCTCCACGCTCACCGGGGTTACAATTTCAGTACAAAAGAAGCAAAAGGGTTCTTAAACTAGTTGCTGTTAGTTAAGACACCCTCTTCCTACTCCGCAAACATCAGAAGTCTCGTGGATGTGAGATTAGGTAAAATGAAGTTGGCACACATGAAGTCACATGATTGCCATGTAATGTTGACACAAATTCTCCTGGTGGCCATCAGGAATATGATGGACACAGATATAAGAAACCACTCATTTATCTCTGTGATTTCTTCAACAAACAATGACAAAAAGTGGTAGGTCATGAAGAGTTGGATTCTATGAAAGATGATATTGCAAGAATATTGTCCAGCCTAGAGATGTTTTTCCCATCGTCATTCTTTGATGTCATGGTCCATCTCACTGTGCACCTCGTCAATAAGATAAAGTATTGTGCTCCTGTGGTTCATGGGAATATTGAAGCGCTATTGTCAGAACCGAAGCCATCCAGAGGCAAGGATCCTACAAGGTTATATGCTACTTGTGATCTGTGTTTGGATTTCCGCGAACAGGAGAGGATGATGTGGTAAAATAGAGATAAGTATTTCCCTCAATTATGAAACCAAGGTTATCAATCGAGTAGGAGAACCAAGCAATGCCTCATTAGCAGCACCTACACACAAATAACAATTCCTTGCAACCCAACGTGAACAAGGGGTTGTCAATCCCTTGACGGTTACGAGCAAGATTAAATTGTATAGTTTTTCGATAGATAGATAGATAGAACAAAAATAGAAAATAAAATAAAAATGTAGCAAGGTATTTTTGGTTTTAATATATGATAGAAGATAGACCCGGGGGCCATAGTGTTAACTAGAGGCTCCTCTCTTGAAAATAGCATACGGTGGGTAAACAAATTACTATTGGGCAATTGATAGGAAAGCAAATAATTATGGCGATATCCAAGGAAGTGATCATATATAGGCATCACGTCCGAGACAAGTAGACCGAAATGATTCTGCATCTACTACTATTACTCAACACATCGACCGCTATCCAGTATGCATCTAGTGTATTAAGTTCATGGAAAAACGGAGTAACACTTTAAGCAAGATGACATGATGTAGGCAAGATAAACTCACATATGAATAAACCCCATCTTTTTACCCTTAATAGCAACGATACATACGTGGCATGTCCCCTTATGTCACTAGGATTGAGCACCGTAAGATTGAACCCATTACAAAGCACATCTTCCTATTGCAAGACAAATCAATCTAGTTGGCCAAACCAAACCAATAAACCGGAGAAGAAATACGAGGATATAGTAATCATGCATAAAAGAGTACAGAGAAAACTCAAATAATATTCATAGATAGATCTAATCATAAACCACAATTCATCATATCCCAACAAACACACCGCAAAAAGTCATTACATCCAATAGATCTCTAAGAACACCGAGGAGAACATTGTATTGAAGATCAAATAGAGAGAAGAAGCCATCTAGCTACTGACTATGGACCCGTAGGTCTGTGGTAAACTACTAACGTATCATCAGAAGGGCAACAAGGTTAATGTATAGCCCCTCTGTGATTGATTCACTCTCCGACAGAGTACCGGAGAAGGCCTCCAAATGGGATCTCATGGTTCTGGAACTTGCGGCGATGGAAAAAGTATTTCGGGTGTGTCCCTGATGTCACGGGAATATTTGAGTATTTATAGAGGTGGAATTAGGGTTGGATGTTCCACGAGGGGCCCACAAGCATGCCCCCCTAGGGCTTGTCGCTCCCTCATTGCTCTTCTGGCCTCCTCCCAAACCTTCTAGGGTCATTTCTGGTCCAGGAAAAATCAATCCAAAGTTTTTTCTCCCTTTGAACTTTGTTTGATATTGATTTTCTGAAAAACCAAAAACATGCAAAAAAATTAGCAACTGGCACTGGGCACTAAGTTAATAGGTTAGTCCCAAAAATGATATATAATTGCATATAATGACATATAAAACATCCAAGATTGATACTATAATAGCATGGAACAATTAAAAAGTTGTAGATACGTTGGAGACGTATCAAGCATCCCCAAGCTCAATTCCTGCTCGTCCTCGAGTAGGTAAATGATAAAAACAGAATTTTTGATGTCGAATGCTACCTATCATATTCATCATATAATCTTTTCTTTCGCAGCATGGATATTTAGACTTGAGTGATTCAAAGCAATAGTCTATAATTTGACATGAAAACATCAATACTCAAGTATACCAACAAGAAACCACGTCTTTCAAAATATTGACACCAAAGAAAGTTATCCCTAGCTCATTATGCTCAGCCATTGACCCATTCATGAAACACACTCAACATTAGCTACAGCCAATGCACAAATATGACAATAGTCTTCTCTAGTTGGTGCTTTATAAGAGAAGATGAAAACTCAAATAAAAATAAAAATTGCATAAAAGTAAATAGAAAGACCCTTCGTAGAGGGAAGCAGAGATTTGAAGATGCGCCAGAGCTCAAAGCTTAAATTAGAGATAAAATTATTTTGAGAGGCATGCTTTCCCTGTCAACGAAAACAATCGAGAATTCCCAATATCTTCCGTGCTACACAAATTATAGGCGGTTCCCAAATAGAAAGTAAAGTTTATTTTCTTTCCACCATTCTTTCACAATCCATGGCTAGCTGTATCCACAAGTGCCTTCCATACCAACACTTTTCAAGGAATTTATTATTATTATTATTAATTCATTTCAAGACTGGGCATCCCTATTACCTGCCACACTCCCGTTCAATGACAAGTGAATAAACACTCATAGTGAGAATAACATACCTAGCATGGAAAATATTGACCACCCCCTGCCGTTTCATGAGCAGTACGAGCACACAAAACGGAAATTCATTTTGAAAAATTAGAGTTGGCACATGCAAATTTACATGGAATGGCATGTAAATACCACATATAGGTAGGTATGATAGACTCATTTGGCACAACTTTAGGTTTACGGAATTGGATGCACAAGGAGTATTTCCAGTACAAGTGGAAACTAGCAAATAGATTGAGAAGCGGCCAACCAAAGAATGAAAACGGTCATAAACATGCATTGAACATAACTAACACTGAACAATGCACCATAAGTAGGATGTAACTTCGTTACATAACTATTGACTTTACGTGCATGCACAGGAATCACAAACCTGAACACCAATATTATTACTAAAACACAATTACTCAGTAGAATAACTCACATATTATCATCTTCATGAAGGAAATATTCCCTAGAGGCAATAAGAAAGTTGTTATTTATATTTCCTTATATCATGATAAATGCTTATTATTCATGCTAGAATTGTATTAACCGGAAACTTAGTACATGTGTGAATACATAGACAAACAGAGTGTCACTAGTATGCCTCTACTTGACTAGCTCGTTAATCAAAGATGGTTAAGTTTCCTAGCCATGGACAAAGAGTTGTCATTTGCTGAACGGGATCACATCATTAGAGAATGATTTGATTAACTTGACCCATCCGTTAGCTTAGCACGATGATCGTTTAGTTTACTGCTATTGCTTTCTCCATAACTTGTACATGTTCCTATGACTATGAGATTATGCAACTCCTGAATACCGGAGGAACACTTAGTGTGCTATCAAATGTCACAACGTAACTGGGTGGCTATAAAGATGCTCTACAGGTGTCTCCGATGGTGTTTGTTGAGTTGGCATATATCGAGATTAGGATTTGGCACTCCGTGTATGGGAGAGGTATCTCTGGGCCCTCTCGGTAATGCACATCACTATAAGCCTTGCAAGCAATGTGACTAATGAGTTAGTTACGGGATGTTGCATTACGGAATGAGTAAAGAGACTTGTCGGTAACGAGATTGAACTAGGTATTGAGATACCGACGATCGAATCACGGGCAAGTAACATACCGATGACAAAGGGAACAACGTATGTTGTTATGCGGTTTGACCGATAAAGATCTTCGTAGAATATGTAGGAACCAATATGAGCATCCAGGTTCCGCTATTGGTTATTGACCGGAGACGTGTCTCGGTCATGTCTACATAGTTCTCGAACCCGTAGGGTCCGCACGCTTAACGTTCGGTGACGATCGGTATTATGAGTTTATGTGTTTTGATGTACCGAAGGTTGTTCGGAGTCCCGGATATGATCACGGACATGACGAGGAGTCTCGAAATGGTCGAGACATAAAGATTGATATATTGGACGGCTATATTCAGACACCGGAAGTGTTCCGGGTGATTTCGGAGAAAACCGGAGTGCCGGAGGGTTACCAGACCCCCCCAGTGGGGAACTAGTGGGCCTAGATGGGCCTTAGTGGAGAGAGAGAGGGGATGCCAGGGCAGGCCGCACGCCCCCTCCCCCTTGAGTCCGAATTGGACTAGGAGGGGGGTGGCGTGCCCCCTTTCCTTCCCCTCTCCCACTCGTTCTTTCCCCCTCCTAGTAGGACTAGGAAAGAAGGAATCCTACTCCTACTAGGAGGAGAATTCCTCCCCTCCTTGGAGCGCCCTAGGGCCAACCGGACTCCCCCCTTGGTCCTTTATATACGGGGGCAGGGGCATAGTAGAACAGAACAAACAACGGTCTTAGCCCTGCGCCGGTAACTTCATCATCACCGTCTTCACGCCGTCGTGCTGACGAAGTTCTCCCTCGACACTCAGCTGGATCTAGAGTTCGCAGGACATCACCGAGCTGAACCTGTGCAGATCGCGGAGGTTCCATATTTTCGGTGCTAGGATCGGTCGGATCGTGAAGACGTTCGACTACATCAACCGTGTTGTCATAACGCTTCCGCTTACGGTCTACGAGGGTACTTGGACAACACTCTTCCCTCTCGTTGCTATGCATCACCTAGATAGATCTTGCGTGTGCGTAGGATTTTTTTTTGAAATTACTGCGTTCCCCAGACAGTGGCATCCGTGCCAGGTCTATGCGTAGATGTTATATGCATGAGTAGAACACAAAGAAGTTGTGGGCGTGGGTATATACATATTGCTTGCCGTCACTAGTTGATTCTTGATTCAGCGGTATTGTTGGATGAAGCGGCTCAGACCGACATTACGCGTACGCTTACGCGAGACTGGTTCTACTGATGTGCTTCACATGAAGGTGGCTAGTGGGTGTCAGTTTCTCCAACTTTAGTTGAATCGGATTCAACGAACAGGGTTCTTTCTGAAGATCAAAAAGCAATCACTATACCGCATTGTGGTTTTTGATGCGTAGGTAAGAACGGTTCTTGCTCAGCCCATAGCAGCCACGTAAAACTTGCAACAACAAAGTAGAGGACGTCTAACGGACGTCTAAATTGTTTTTGCAGGGCATGTTGTGATGTGATATGGTAAATACATGATGCTAAATTTTATTGTATGAGATGATCATGTTTTGTAACAGAGTTATCGGCAACTGGCAGGAGCCATATGGTTGTCGCTTTATTGTATGAAATGCAATCGCCATCTAATTGCTTTACTTTATCACTAAGCGGTGGCGATAGTCGTAGAAGCAATAGTTGGCGAGACGACAACGATGCTTCGATGGAGATCAAGGTGTCAAGCCGGTGACGGTGGCGATCATGACGATGCTTTGGAGATGGAGATCAAAGGCACAAGATGATGATGGCCATATCATATCACTTATATTGATTGCATGTGATGTTTATCCTTTATGCATCTTATTTTGCTTAGTTCGGCGGTAGCATTATAAGATGATCTCTCACTAAATTTCAAGGTATAAGTGTTCTCTGATAACCCGCAAGTATAGGGGATCGCAACAGTTTTCGAGGGTAAAGTATTCAACCCAAATTTATTGATTTAACACAAGGGGAACCAAAGAATACTCTCAAGTATTAGCAGCTGAGTTGTCAATTCAACCACACCCGGAAACTTAGTATCCGCAGCAAAGTGTTTAGTAGCAAAGTAATATGATAGTAGTGCTAACGGTAGCAAAGGTAACAGTAGTAAAAGTAATATTTTTGGTATTTTGTAGTGATGATAGCAATAGCAATGGGAAAGTAAATAAGCGAAGAACAATATATGGAAAGCTCGTAGGCAATGGATCAGTGATGGAGAATTATGTCAGATGCGGTTCATCATGTAACAGTCATAACCTAGGGTGACACAGAACTAGCTCCAGTTCATCAATGCAATGTAGGCATGTATTCCCAATATAGTCATACGTGCTTATGGAAAAGAACTTGCATGACATCTTTTGTCCTACCCTCCCGTGGAAGCGGGGTCCTTACGGAAACTAAGGGATATTAAGGCCTCCTTTTAATAGAGTACCGGAACAAAGCATTAACACATAGTGAATACATGAACTCCTCAAACTACGGTCATCACCGGTAAGTATCCCGATTATTGTCACTTCGGAGTTAACGGATCATAACACATAATAGGTGACTATAGACTTGCAAGATAGGATCAAGAACACTCATATATTGATGAAAACATAATAGGTTCAGATCTGAAATCATGGCACTCGGGCCCTAGTGACAATCATTAAGCATGGCAAATTCATAGCAACATCAATCTCAGAACATAGTGGATACTAGGGATCAAACCCTAACAAAACTAACTCGATTACATGATAGATCCCATCCAACCCATCACCGTCCAGCAAGCCTACGATGGAATTACTCACGCACGGCAGAGAGCATCATGAAATTGATGATGGAGGATGGTTTATGATGACGATGGCGACGGATTCCCCTCTCCGGAGCCCTGAACAGACTCCAAATCAGCCCTCCCGAGAGGTTTTAGGGCTTGGCGGCGGCTCCATATCATAAAACGCGATGAATTCTTCTCTCTGATTTTTTTTCTCCCCGAAACACAATATATAGAGTTGGAGTTGGAGTCAGAGGAGCTCCAGGGGGCCCACGAGGTAGGGGGTGCACCCTAGGGGGGCAGGCGCGCCCCCCACCCTCGTGGACAGGTGGTGGGGCCCCTAGCCTTTATCTTTTGCTGGTATTTTTTATATTTTCCAAAAAGTTGCTCCGTGAAGTTTCAGGTCATTCCAAGAACGTTTGCTTCTGCACATAAATAACACCATGGCAATTCTGCTGAAAACAACGTCAGTCTGGGTTAGTTCCATTCAAATCATGCAAGTTAGAGTCCAAAACAAGGGCAAAGTGTCTGGAAAAGTAGATACAACGGAGACGTATCAACTCCCCCAAGCTTAAACCTTTGCTTGTCCTCAAGCAATTCAGTTGACAAACTGAAAGTGATAAAGAAAAACTTTTACAAACTCTGTTTGCTCTTGTTGTTGTAAATATGTAAAGCCAGCATTCAAGTTTTCAGCAAAGATTATAACTAACCACATCCGCAATAATGCTTAGGTCTCAAGTTTACTCATATCAATAGCATAATCAACTAGCGAGCAATAATAATAAATCTCGGATGACAACACTTTCTCAAAAGAATCATAATATGATATAACAAGATGGTATCTCGCTAGCCCTTTCTGAGACCGCAAAACATAAATGCAGAGCACCTTTAAAGACCAAGGACTGACTAGACATTGTAATTCATGGTAAAAGAGAACCAGTCAAGTCATACTCAATGTAAACTAACAGTAATGAATGCAAATGACAGCGGTGCTCTCCAACTGGTGCTTTTTAATAAGAAGATGATGACTCAGCATAAAAGTAAATAGATAGGCCCTTCGCAGAGGGAAGCAGGGATTTGTAGAGGTGCCAGAGCTCGGTTTTGAAATAGAGATGAATAATATTTTGAGCGGTATACTTTCATTGTCAATATAACAACCAAGAGATGGTGATATCTTCCATGCTACACACATTATAGGCGGTTCCCAAACAGAATGGTAAAGTTTATACTCCCCCTTCCACCAACAAGCATCAATCCATGGCTTGCTCGAAACAACGAGTGCCTCCAACTAACAAGAGTCCCAGGGGGAGTTTTGTTTGCAATTATTTTGATTTAGTTTGCATAAAGCATGGGACTGGGCATCCCGGTGACCAGCCATTTATCTCGTGAGTGACGAGCGGAGTCCACTCCTCTTGAGAATAACCCGCCTAACATGGAAGATACGGACAGCCCTAGTTGATACATGAGCTATTCGAGCATACAAAACAGAATATTTATTTGAAGGTTTAGAGTTTGGCACATACAAATTTACTTGGAACGACAGGTAGATACGGTATATACGTAGGTATGGTGGACTCATATGGAATAACTTTGGGGTTTATGGAATTGGATGCACAAGCAGTATTCCGGCTTAGTACAGGTGAAGGCTAGCAAAAGACTGGGAAGCGACCAGCTAGAGAGCGACAACAGTTATGAACATGCATTAAAATTAATCAACACTGAATGCAAGCATGAGTAGGATATAATCCACCATGAACATAAATATCGTGAAGGCTATGTTGATTTTGTTTCAACTACATGCGTGAACATGTGCCAAGTCAAGTCACTTAAATCATTCAGAGAAGGATACCACCCTATCATACCACATCATAACCATTTCAATAGCATGTTGGCATGCAGGGTAAATCATTATAACTCATAGCTAATCAAGCATGGCACAAGAACTATGATCTCTAGTTGTCGTTGCAAACATGTTTGTTCATAATAGGCCAAATCAGGAACGATGAACTAATCATATTTACAAAAACAAAAGAGGTCGAGTTCATACCAGCCTTTCTCATCTCAGTCAGTCCATCATATATCGTCATAATTGCCTTTCACTTGCACGACCGAACGATGTGAATAATAATAATAGTGCACGTGCATTGGACTAAGCTGGAATCTGCAAGCATTCAATAAACAGGAGAAGACAAGGAAATATGGGCTCTTTTGTCAGATCATCAATAATGTATAAAAGAGCCACTTCAACAATTTAATTATGGTCTTCTCCTATCGACCCCCAAAGGAAAGAAAAGAAATAAAACTATTTACACGGGAAAGCTCCCAACAAGCAAAAGAAGAACATGAAATATTTTTGGGTTTTCTTTTTAATTACTACTACAAGCATGGAAATTAAAACTAGCTAAAAGCTACAACTAGTTTTTTTGGTTTTTCTTAAGGTTTATTAAACACACAAGAAGAAAGCATAAAAAGGAAATAAACTAGCATGGATGATACAAATGAAAAAGTATGAGCACCGACATCTAGCAATGAGTGTGTGAACATAAATGTAATGTCGGTGGGAAATACGTACACCCCCAAGCTTAGGCTTTTGGTCTAAGTTGGTCTATGGCCACGGCTGGCCTGGCGGATATCCATAATAGTAGGTGGGGTCGTACTGAGAAGAAGAAAAGACTCTGATTGCCACTGGCTGGCGATCATCTCCGGATCCCACTGGTAATTAGACTATCGTGAAGGATCAACTTGAGGTTCCGGCTCTGGCTCCATGGCTGGTGCAGGGTTCCGGTAGGCATGAATAGCCTTCAAGGGAACAAGGTACTGGCCTGCAGATAAATCAAACAAAGAAGGAGCAGGCAGGGTAATAGTCTCAGGATGATGTTTATCAAAGAACAATTTGTATTTAAGCTCTCCTTCCCTATTCTTAACAATAAAATCATGTGCCAACATACTTTTACAATCTAAATAAACACGAGGCATCACTTTTTCTTCCTTCTCATAATGCCTAATAGGTATGTTAAAATGTGCAGCTAGGCGTGAAGCATAGATGCCTCCAAAGATGGGGCCCTTGGTACAGTTCAGACTTAACCGTTTAGCAATAATGCCGCCCATACTAACAGAGTTATCACCGTATCAACCGTGGAGCAAAATAATAATATCAGGGATACTAAGGTTTCCACAGTTTTCGCGACCAATTAAACAACAACTAGCAAATAATGCAAAATAGCGTAAAACAGGGAAATGTATGCTAGTGATTCGTGCATCAGAAACCTTCCTTGTTTCCCCTACAGTGATAGTATCAATAAACCCGTCCACATCCTCGCGATGTGCTTCCTTTGTCTTGCCCTCGAAAGGGTCCAAACAAACCCGACAAAAATCATAAAGTGACATCTCCTTATGCTCATCATATAAATAAAACTCCACCGTAGGTGGTGAGCTCCAATAATGGAAATGAAAGTTTTGCACAAAGATATTTGTGAGTAAGAGATACTGATCGCATTGGTCATGGAGGAAAGCGGTGAGGCCTGCATTCTTAGACAATTCATGAAAATCTTCATAAATCCCGGCTGCCCTCAAGAAATCATCAGAAGGCCATTCACACGCCCGAACCTCCGCGGTGCGAGGCAGATTATACTTAGGCTTCGGTGCCTTTTCCTTCGAGTTTCGGCTCGATGAACCCCTCAAAAGTCTCTTCATCATTTTCTAAAAAATTCTGAAATTTTTAGTAACCCAAAATAAAAGTAAACCAAACTCAATAATATTGATGGCAACTACTCCTACAAATGCCTAGGGCCTATATTATGCATCAAAACTACTTTTGACCATATAAATTTGACATGCAAGCTCAAGAACAGGGTCACCTAAGCAGCAAAAATTTGCAATGAATAAAGCACTAGAACAAAAACTAATTGGACCAATGGAGGAGTCACATACCAAGGAACAATCTCCCCAAGCAGTTTTGTGAGAGGTGCTTTGAGCAAGGAGATCGAAAATGGCAGCAAAATGAGCTTGGACTCGGGTTTGAGCTGGATATTCAGGTTTGGGGAGGAAGAAGGAGTGTGTGGGTGAAAGGATAAGTGGAGGAGGGCCACCGTGGGCCCACGAGGCAGGGGGCGCGCCCAGGGGGGTAGGGCACGCCCTCCACCCTCGTGGGCAGGTGGTTGAACCCCCTGTTGTGTTCTTAGTGCCAAATATTCTCAAATATTCTAGAAAAAATCATATTTAAATTTCAGGGCATTTGGAGAACTTTTATTTTCGGGGTATTTTTATATTGCACGGATAATCAAATAACAGACAGAAAAATATTTATTTTTATTTTATTTTATATAAATAACAGAAAGTAAAAGTGGAGTACAGAAGGTTGTGCCTTCTAGTTTCATCCATCTCATGATCATCAAAAGGAATCCACTAACAAGGTTGATCAAGTCTTGTTAACGAACTCATTCCGAATAACATGGAACCGGAGAAATTTCGAATAACACTATGTTACCTCAACGGGGATATGCACATCCCCGATAATAAGAATATCATATTTCTTCTTGATAGTAGGAAGAGGAAATTCAAAACCTCCAAATATAATCGATGGAATTTTTCCAATAGAGTTGATACTATGAACTTGAGGTTGTTTCCTCGGAAAGTGTACCGTAAGCTCATTACCATTAACATGAAAAGTGACATTGCCTTTAGTGCAATCAATAACAGCCCCTGCAGTATTCAAAACGGGTCTTCCAAGAATAATATACATACTATAGTCCTCGGGAATATCAAGAATAACAAAGTCCGTTAAAATAGTAACGTTTGCAACTACAATAGGCACATCCTCACAAATACTGACGGGTATAGCAGTTGATTTATCGGCCATTTGCAAAGATATTTCAGTTGGTGTCAACTTATTCAAATAAAGTCTATGATATAAAGAGACAGGCATAACACTAACACCGGCTCCAAGATCACATAAAGCAGTTTTAACATAGTTTCTTTTAATGGAGCATGGTATAGTGGGTACTCCTGGATCTCCAAGTTTCTTTGGTATTCCACCTTTAAAAGTATAATTAGCAAGCATGGTGGAAATTTCAGCTTCGGGTATCTTTATCTTATTTGTAACAATATCTTTCATGTACTTAGCATAAGGATTCATTTTAAGCATATCAGTTAATCGCATACGCAAAAAGATAGGTCTAATCATTTCAGCAAAGCGCTCAAAATCCTCATCATCCTTTTTCTTCGATGGTTTGGGAGGAAAAGACATGGGTTTCTGAACCCATGGTTCTCTTTTTTTACCATGTTTCCTAGCAACAAAATCTTTCTTATCATAACGTTATATCTTTGATTGTGGGTTATCAAGATCAACAGTAGGTTCAAATTTCTATATCATTATCATTGCTAGGTTGAGCATCATCATGAACATTATTATTAACATTATCACTAGTTTCAGGTTCATTACCAGATTGAGTTTCAGCATCAGAAATAAAAATATCATTTGGATTCTCAGGTGGTTCAATAACAGGTTCACTAGAAGCATGCAAAGTCCTATCATTTTTCTTTTTCTTCCTTTTAGAAGGACTAGGTGCGTCTATATTATTTCTCTGAGAATCTTGCTCAATTCTCTTAGGGTGGCCTTCAGGATACAAAGGTTCCTGAGTCATTCTACCACCTCTAGTCATAACTCTAACAGCATTATCATTATTCTTGCTATTTAATTCATTGAGCAAATCATTTTGAGCTTTAAGTACTTGTTCTACTTGAGTGGTAACCATAGAAGCATGTTTACTAATAAGTTTAAGTTCACCTTTGACATTAGCCATATAATCACCCAAGTGTTCAAGCACATTTGAATTGTATTTCAATTGTCTACCAAAATAAGCATTAAAATCTTCTTGCTTAGCCATAAATTTATCGAACTCATCTAAGCGTGGGCTAGCAAATTTAGTAAACGGGATTTCAGCTTTATCATATATTCATATCTATAGAGAGAATTTACCTTTACTACCTGTGTCGGGTTATCAAGACCATGAGTTTCTTCAGTAGGTAATGGATTAAGATCATATGTTTCTTCAATAGGCGGTAAATTAAGACCGTGTATTTCTTCAATAGGAGGTAAATTCTTAACATCTTCAGCTTTAATACCTTTTTATTTCATAGATTTCTTTGCCTCTTGCATATCTTCAAGACTGAGAAATAGAATACCCCTCTTCTTCGGAGTTGGTTTAGGAATAGGCTCAGGAATTGGCTCCGGAGGTGTGCAATTATTTTCATTTGTCAACATATTATTCAATAGAATTTCAGCTTCATCTGGTGTTCTTTCCTTGGAAACAGAACCAGCACAACTATCCAGGTCATCTCTGGAAGCATCGGTTAGTCCATTATAAAAGATATCAAGTATTTCATTTTTCTTAAGAGGATGATCAGGCAAAGCATTAAGTAATTGGAGAAGCCTCCCCCAAGCTTGTGGGAGACTCTCTGCTTCAATTTGCACAAAATTATATATATCCCTTAAAGCAGCTTGTTTCCTATGAGCAGGGAGATATTTAGCAGAGAAGTAATAAATCATATCCTGGGGACTACGCACACAACCAGGATCAAGAGAATTAAACCATATCTTAGCATCACCCTTTAATGAGAACGGAAATATTTTAAGGATATAGAAGTAACGAGTTCTCTCATCAGTAGTGAATAGGGTGGCTATATCATTTAATTTAGTAAGATGTGCCACAACAGTTTCAGATTCATAGCCATGAAAAGGATCAGATTCAACCAAAGTAATTATATCAGGATCAACAGAGAATTCATAATCCTTATCGGTAACACAGATAGGTGAAGTAGCAAAAGCAGGGTCAGGTTTCATCCTAGCATTTAGATATTGCTTATTCCATTTAGCTAATAACCTCTTAAGTTCGTGTCTATCCTTGCAAGCTAAAATAGCTAAAGAAGCTTCTTTATCAAAAACATAACCCTCGGGAATAACAGGCATGTCTTCATCATCAATTTCATCAGTATTATCAGATTCAACATTTTCAATCTCTCTAGCCCTAGCAAGTTGTTCATCAAGAAATTCACCAAGTGGCACAGTAGTATCAAGCATAGAAGTAGTTTCGTCATAAGTATCATGCATAGCAGAAGTGGCATCATCAATAACATGCGACATATCAGAACGAATAGCAGAAGCAGGTTTAGGTGTCGCAAGCTTACTCAAAACAGAAGGTGAATCAAGTGCAGAGCTAGATGGCAGTTCCTTACCTCCCCTCGTAGTTGAGGGATAAATCTTGGTTCTTGATCTTTCAAGTTCTTCATAGTGGTAAGCAGATATAAATCCCAAGTGACTCAAAGAATAGAGTTATGCTCCCCGGCAACGGCGCCAAAAAATAGTCTTGATAACCCGCAAGTATAGGGGATCGCAACAGTTTTCGAGGGTAAAGTATTCAACCCAAATTTATTGATTCGACACAAGGGGAGCCAAAGAATACTCTCAAGTATTAGCAGCTGAGTTGTCAATTCAACCACACCTGGAAACTTAGTATCTGCAGCAAAGTGTTTAGTAGCAAAGTAATATGATAGTAGTGGTAACGTAGCAAAAGGTAACAGTAGTAAAAGTAATGTCTTTGGTATTTTGTAGTGATGATAGCAATAGCAATGGGAAAGTAAATAAGCGAAGAACAATATATGGAAAGCTCGTAGGCAATGGATCAGTGATGGAGAATTATGCCTATCGTGGTATTCTCACGGGGGGCTTGCGAGTCGACAGATGCCACAAGGGCTTAGTGTGAGGGTAAGACTGTTGCTGATAGGACCAGGAGCGGGTATGCGAGTAGCACGCGCTAGTTTACCCAGGTTCGGGGCTCTTCGGAGAGATAACACCCCTACTCCTGCATGTCTGAGTATATATGGTATATCTGTACAGAATGCTCCTGGAGCTGTATCTGAGATCAGTGCCAAGTGCATCTGACTTGGTATATGCATATGGGCACAAGTGTATGCTTGGCCGTGGGTGAATGGATGAATGGATGTATGTGTGAGCTAGCTAGCTATCTTGCTAGCTAGCATACATGCGTGAGAGGGTGACTCCCCTGGATGGATGGATGGATGGATGGATGGATGGAACTAGCTTATATAGTGGTAGGCATGGGTGGTGGTAGCGTTGGTTGTAAGCTACCTTGGTAGCTTACAAACCAAGCTATGTAATGGCATGGGCTAGGCATGGCGCATGTCATGCTTGTCCCCTGGGTCACTTCATAAAAAGTGCCAGGGGACAAGTGACACTGTACATGATGGCGTCGTGGTACAGCTGTCTCGTTCGAGGTATGGCTATCTTGTCGGTGTCTTGCCGGTGTCGGGTTGGGCTGCAGTCGGCAGCCGGCTGGTTGGCGCAGTCGGTAGCCGGCAGCCGGCCGGGAAGAGCGGTCGGACGGGGAGCCGGCAGGAGCAGCCGGGCAGTCGGACTGAGGGGCTTTGCTAGCCCCGATGTCTTGAAATATTGTCTTGTCGTCTTCGGGGTACCCGTGGTCAATTACTACGTCAGTAGCCCCCAAGCCTCCAGGCAACTTGGCAAAGTTGGGCGGAGGCTTTTTGGCGAGTGTTCATGGAAATGATCATGAAAAAGACAAAGTTAGTCCACGCACATATATCAAATGTTTGCTTTTTAGCATTGCAAGTTTTATGCGGAGGGTGTCGACTCGGTTTCATCCGAGCCCCCTTCAATCTTTTCATGTTCCTCCGCTTTTTGGCTTGTGCTCTCGCTCGCCGGACAGCCGCTCTGCGGTATGTGGCTGAGAGTGGGCCGTGAAGCGAACAACCGCTCAGAATCTGGGAGCAGATTTAACCGAGCAGATACTCATAAAGGAAACGGTCGGGTTCACCTGAACCATTTTTCTTCCCGGACGTTTTTCACGTGGGTGGCCTCCAGTGTTCACTCTTACTAGTCGGACAGCCGCTCTGCGGTCTGTGACTAAGAGTGGGCCTTTGGTACCTCGCACGGTACTAAATCGTCTACGGGAACTAACGTCTCAGGCCAAGCGACCAGCCCCCGGGCCAACTCTGGTTGGCGCCGGGGCGAACAGTGATACAACTGTAATAAAATGCGGAGATAGCCCCCGAGCACCGCTCGGGGTTATCCGTGCTCTTGCGGTGTAAAAAATATGCGGGTGAGAAGCTCACACTGATTTTCATGTAGTCGCGGTCGTTATTGAAGACAGCCGGCACGGCTCAGCGCTCGCGGAGCGCGCTGGTGCACCCGCTGGGTGCAGCCTTCGAGCCTCCGGGTGCTCGAAGGGGGGTCCCGACCGGTCAGCCTCGACCGGCCAGGCAGCGAGGCGTCTTGCAGTGCCCCTTTTTCTTCTTTTTTTCTCTTCTGCCGGCTTCTAGCAACCGGACAAAACTCTTCTCTTGTTTGCAATCTTCCGTGGGGGCGCGTCCGCGCACCCGCTGGGTGTAGCCCCCGAGATTCGGGCCGACTGCTGAGCAGTCAGGCCGGATCTTCCGGCAACTATCTTGTCTTCTTCTCCGCGGGGCGCGTCAGCGCACCCGCTGGGTGTAGCCCCCGAGATCTGGGCCGACTGCTGAGCAGTCGGGCCGGATCTCCCAGCAACTACTTTATCTTCTTCTTCGCGGGGACGCGTCAGTGCACCCGCTGGATGTGTTGTCGAAGCAGGAAGCATTCCAGCCGGCTTGGCACAACCGGCAGCGTGGATCACGACTGACAGTCCGAGTGGCGAAGCAGGCGAACGAATCATTTAGACGGGTTTTTCTTTCCTTTTCTTTGTCCCAGCCGACTTCTTTTCTTTTCCGGCGGTGCGCAGCCGGACTGGCTCATCGGTCAGCCAGGCAGCGAAGCGGACAGAATAACCAGGAGGTTGATCAGAGCAGTCGGCTGGACTGCAGTCCGTGCAGTCGGCCATGCACGCGGTTGTGCAACCGGCCACGCACGCAGATGCGTATGTGAGCATGGATCCGGCCATGCATGCTGCATGTATATGATGTTTTCTCTCTTTCTTTCTTCTTCGGCCGGCTAGGCACTCGGCTTTTTTGGCACAAGCCGGCTCCGTTGACTTTTTCTTTTAGCCAGCGTGGGCAACCGGCCTCTGCTTTCTTTCTTCAGTAAGGGACTTGGCCGAAGTGGAGGGCACGGAAGCGGCGTGGCGGAGCCAGAGGCGGAGCGAGCCTGAGCCGGAGTCGGACCCGGCCGCGGGCTAAGCCGGAGTCGGAGCCGGCAGGCGCGGGGCCGCAGGAGCCAAGGGCGGAGCCGGCCGGGGTGTGGGGACCCGGCGCGGCGGCGGGGACCCGACGCGGGGGCGGGTGAAGATGGCCGGGCCGGGCCGCAGGCGCTGGTCGGGACGCGCGGAGCCAGCGCAGAGGGCGTGGCGGTGTCGGCAGAGGAGCGTGGGGAAGGCCGGGACGCGGGCGTGAGCCGGCCAGCGCGGGAGGCCGCCGAGCGAAGCGGAGGTGACGAGCAGGACGCCGGACGGGGCCGGGACGCACGGAGCCGGCGGGCGGGACGCCGGACGGGGCCGGATCGCACGGAGCCGGCGTGCGGGACGCCGGACGGGGCCGGGTCGTGCGGAACCGGCGCGCGGGAGCCGGAGGCGGCCGGGCTCGGGCAGGAGCCGGCATGCTGGAGATGGCGCGAGCGTGGCTGCGGGAAGCGGAGATGGGCGCGAAGGCGGGGCTCGAACCCATGGTTACGGGGGTGGTGCGGGGCACTGGTGGTGGCAGCTGTGCCAGGAGGCAGCGGCTGGAGCTCCTGGGAGCTAGAGCAGAGGAGGCGCGGTTGCCGGCAGATGCGCATGCAGTAGCAGCAACGCAGGCAGAGGGGATGAGCGAGGAAGCAGCTTGGGCGGGACGAGGCAGCAGCACGGCTGGAGAGGAAGAGGTGCCGCGGGAGGCCGCCGGCGCGCGGATTGCGTGGCCCCCGGGGCGGAGGAAGCAGCCCGCAGCGACGAGCAGAGGAGGAGCAAGCCTATGGCCGTTATCTGACCAATGTCCGTCTACTATCTGATCGATATACAGGCGTTTATCCAACCTGCATATGGCTAGTGTATAGGCAATATCTGACTAATGGTTTGACCATTGTTTTGACTTGCTCTAGCTAGCTTGTATGGACGAAATGTGGAGGAGCGAAAGCGCATTGCGGTCAGAGCAAGGCGCAGCACGGAGAGGAGTAGACGCAAGCCGCGCATGGATGGTCACGGCCGACCGAAGCGAGGCCCCGCGCGCGGCGCGCGTGCGGGCTGACGGCCGGCGTTGCGATGGGGTGACGAAGAGGCTGACGGCGAGGACGCGCCACCCCTCGCGGCCGCTCCGGGGCCAGGTCGATGTCAAGCCCCCGAGCGCTACCGGAGAGACAGCGCGACGCCGCACCAGAGGCGATAAAGAAAAAAGGGTCCCGCCCGGACAGCGAAACCAGCAGCAGCGCGGTAGCATAGTACCACACCACGGTGGGCGCCAACTGTCGTGGTATTCTCACGGGGGGCTTGCGAGTCGACAGATGCCACAAGGGCTTAGTGTGAGGGTAAGACTGCTGCTGATAGGACTGGGAGCAGGTGTGCGAATAGCACGCGCTAGTTTACCCATGTTCGGGGCTCTCCGGAGAGATAACACCCCTACTCCTGCATGTCTGAGTATATATGGTATATCTATACAGAATGCTCCTGGAGCTGTATCTAAGATCAATGCCAAGTGCATCTGACTTGGTATATGCATATGGGCACAAGTGTATGCTTGGCCGTGGGTGAATGGATGAATGGATGTATGTGTGAGCTAGCTAGCTATCTTGCTAGCTAGCACGCATGCGTGAGAGGGTGACTCCCCTGGATGGATGGATGGATGGATGGAGCTAGCTTATATAGTGGTAGGCATGGGTGGTGGTAGCGTTGGTTGTAAGCTACCTTGGTAGCTTACAAACCAAGCTATGTAATGGCATGGGCTAGGCATGGCGCATGTCATGCTTGTCCCCTGGGTCACTTCATAAATAGTGCCAGGGGACAAGTGACACTGTACATGATGGCGTCGCGGTACAGCTGTCTCGTCCGAGGTATGGCCGTCTCGTCGGTGTCTTGTCGGTGTCGGGTTGGGCTGCAGTCGGCAGCCGGCCGTGCAGATCAGTCGGACGGGGAGCCGGCAGCAGCAGTCGGGCAGTCGGACTGAGGGGCTTTGCTAGCCCCGATGTCTTGAAATATTGTCTTGCCGTCTTCGGGGTACCCGTGGTCAATTACTCCGTCAATGCCGGATGCGGTTCATCATGTAACAGTCATAACCTAGGGTGACACGGAACTAGCTCCAGTTCATCAATGTAATGTAGGCATGTATTCCGAATATAGTAATACGTGCTTATGGAAAAGAACTTGCATGACATCTTTTGTCCTATCCTCCCGTGGCAGCGGGGTCCTTACGGAAACTAAGGGATATTAAGGCCTCCTTTTAATAGAGTACCAAAACAAAGCATTAACACATAGTGAATACATGAACTCCTCAAACTACGGCCATCACCGGTAAGTATCACGATTATTGTCACTTCGGGGTAAACGGATCATAACACATAATAGGTGACTATAGACTTGCAAGATAGGATCAAGAACACTCATATATTTATGAAAACATAATAGGTTCAGATCTGAAATCATGGCACTCGGGCCCTAGTGACAAGCATTAAGCATGGCAAAGTCATAGCAACATCAATCTCAGAACATAGTGGATACTAGGGATCAAACCCTAAAAAAACTAACTCGATTACATGATAGATCCCATCCAACCCATCACCGTCCAGCAAGCCTACGATGGAATTACTCACGCACGACGGTGAGCATCATGAAATTGGTGATGGAGGATGGTTGATGATTACGATGGCGACGGATTCCCCTCTCCAGAGCCCCGAACGGACTCCAGATCAGCCCTCCCGAGAGGTTTTAGGGCTTGGCGGCGGCTCCGTATCGTAAAACGCGATGAATTCTTCTCTCTGATTTTTTTCTCCCCGAAACACAATATATAGAGTTGGAGTTGGAGTCGGAGGATCTCTATGGGGCCCACGAGGTAGGGGGGCGCGCCCCCCACCCTCGTGGACAGGTAGTGGGCCCCTTGGCCTTCATCTTTTGCAGGTATTTTTTATATTTTCCAAAAAGTTGCTCCGTGAAGTTTTAGGTCATTCCGAGAATGTTTGTTTCTGCACATAAATAACACCATGGTAATTCTG
The DNA here is from genome assembly GCF_056163025.1 of Triticum urartu. NCBI lineage: Eukaryota > Viridiplantae > Streptophyta > Magnoliopsida > Poales > Poaceae > Triticum > Triticum urartu. The sequence goes on along the minus strand of NC_141876.1, from coordinate 118,356,014 downwards.
CTGAAAACAGCGTTAGTCCGGGTTAGTTCCATTCAAATCATGCAAGTTAGAGTCCAAAACAAGGGCAAAAGTGTTTGGAAAAGTAGATACGACGGAGACGTATCATTCTCCCTAAGTATGCACCGTTGCTACAGTTCGTCGTGTCGAGACACCACATGATGATTGGGTGTGATAAGTGCTACCTCTTGGGCACTGCGTTGGTTTTCCCTTGAAGAGGAAAGGGTGATGCAGCAAAGTAGCGTAAGTATTTCCCTTAGTTTTTGAGAACCAAGGTATCAATCCAGTAGGAGACTACACGCAAGTCCCTCGTACTTGCACAAACAAATAAGTACCTCGCAACTAACACGATAAAGGGGTTGTCAATCCCTTCACAGTTACTTACGAGAGTGAGATCTGATAGAGATAGCAAGATAAATAAATATTTTTGGTATTTCTATTATATAGATTGAAAGTAAAGATTGCAAAGTAAAATAGATTGGAAACTTATATGATAAAATATAGACCCGGGGGCCATAGGTTTCACCAGTGGCTTCTCTCAAGATAGCATAAGTATTACGGCAGGTGAACGAATTATTGTCGAGCAATTGATAGAAAAGTGCATAATTATGAGAATATCTATGCATGATCATGTATATAGGCATCATGCCCGCGACAAGTAGACTGAAACAATTCTACATCTACTACGATTACTCCACACATCGACCGCTATCCAGCATGCATCTAGAGTATTAAGTTCATAAGAACAGAGTAACGCATTAGGAAAGATGACATGATGTAGAGGGATAAACTCAAGAAATATGATATAAACCCCATCTTTTTATCCTCAATGGAAACAATACAATACGTGCCTTGCTGCCCCTGCTGTCACTGGGAAAGGACACCGCAAGATTGAACCCAAACCTAAGCACTTCTCCCATTGTAAGAAAGATCAATCTAGTAGACCAAACCAAACTGATAATTCAAAGAGACTTGCAAAGATAACCAATCATACATAAAAGATTTCAGAGAAGAACCAAATATTGTTCATAGATAAACTTGATCATAAACCCACAATTCATCGGATCTCGACAAACACACCACAAAAAGAGTTACATCAAATAGATCTCCAAGAAGATCGAGGAGAACTTTGTATTGAGATCCAAAGAGAGAGAAGAAGCCATCTACTCCCTCCGTTCCAAATTACTCGTCTTAGAAATGGATGTATCTAGAGCTAAAATACATCTAGATACATCCATATCTGTGGCAAGTAATTCGGAACGGAGGGAGTAGCTAATAACTATGGACCCAAAGGTCTGCGGTAAACTACTCACACATCATCGGAGAGGCTATGGTGTTGATGTAGAAGCCCTCCGTGATTGATTCCCCCTCCGACAGAGCTCCAGAAAAGGCCCCAAGATGGGATATCTTGGAAACATAAGGTTGCAGCGGTGGAAATAGGGTTTCGTGGTGCTCCTGGATGTTTTCGGGGTATATGGATATATATAGGAGGAAGAAGTAGGTCGGTGGAGCCACGAGGGGCCCACGAGGGTGGGGGTGCGCCCAGGGGGGCAGGCGTGCCTCCCTACCTCGTGGCCTCCTCGTTGATTTCTTGACGTCCACTCCAAGTCCTCTTGATCACATTTGTTCCAAAATAACTCTCCCGGAGGTTTCATTTCGTTTGGATTCCGTTTGATATTCCTTTTCTGTGAAACACTGAAATAGGCAAAAAAACAGCAATTTGCACTGGGCCTTGGGTTAGTAGGTTAGTCCCAAAAATAATTAAAGTGTATAATAAAGCCCATAAACATCCAAAACAGATAATATAATAGCATGGATCAATCAAAAATTATAGATATGTTGGAGACGTATCAATAAGCTATACGTTCACACACAACGGGTGCAAGCCAGTTTTGCACATGCGGAATACTCGGGTTAAACTTGACGAGCCTAGCATATGCAGATATGGCCTCGGAACACTGAGACCGAAAGGTCGAGCGTGAATCATATAGTAGATATGATCAACATAGGGATGTTCACCATTGAAAACTACTCCATCTCACGTGATGATCAGACATGGTTTAGTTGATATGGATCACGTGATCACTTAGATGATTATAGGGATGTCTATCTAAGTGGGAGTTCTTAAGTAATTTGATTAGTTGAACTTTAATTTATCATGAACTTAGTACCTAATAGTATTTTGCATGTCTATGTTGTTGTAGATAGATGCCCCGTGTTGTTGTTCCGTTGAATTTTAATGTGTTCCTAGAGAAAGTTAAGTTGAAAGATGATGGTAGCAACTACATGGACTGGGTCCGTAACTTGAGGATTATCCTTATTGCTGCACAGAACAATTACGTCCTGGAAGCACCGCTAGATGACAAACCCGCTGCAGGAGCAACACCAGATGTTGTGAACACCTGGCAGAGCAAAGCTGATGACTACTCGATAGTTCAGTGTGCCATTCTTTATGGCTTAGAACCGGGACTTCAACGACGTTTTGAACGTCATGGAGCATATGAGATGTTCCAGGAGTTGAAGTTAATATTTCAAGAAAATGCCCGGATTGAGAGATATGAAGTCTCCAATAAGTTCTACAGCTGCAAAATGGAGGAGAATAGTTCTGTCAGTGAACATATACTCAGAATGTCTGGGTACCACAATCACTTGACTCAGCTGGGAGTTAATCTTCCTGATGATAGTGTCATTGACAGAATTCTTCAATCACTGCCACCAAGCTACAAGAGCTTTGTGATGAACTATAATATGCAAGGGATGGATAAGACGATTCCCGAGCTCTTCGCAGTGCTAAATGCTGCGGGGTTAGAAATCAAGAAGGAGCATCAAGTGTTGATGGTCAACAAGACCACCCGATTGAAGAAAAAGGGTAAAGGGGAGAAGGGGAACTTCAAGAAGAACAGCAAGCAAGTTGCTGCTCAAGTGAAAAAGCCCAAGTCTGGACCTAAGCGTGAGACTGAGTGCTTCTACTGCAAAGGGACTGGTCACTGGAAGCGGAACTGCCCCAAGTATTTCGCGGAGAAGAAGGATGGCAAAGTGAAAGGTATATTTGATATACATGTTATTGATGTGTACCTTACTAATGCTCACAGTAGCGCCTGGGTATTTGATACTGGTTCAATTGCTAACATTTGCAACATGAAATAGGGGCTACGAATTAAGCGAAGATTGTCTAAGGACGAGGTTTCGATGTGCATGGGAAATGGTTCCAAAGTCGATGTGATCGCGGTCGGCACGCTACCTCTACATCTACCTTTGGGATTAGTTTTAGACCTAAATAATTGTTATTTGGTGCCAGCATTGAGCATGAACATTATATTTGGATCTTGTTTGATGCGAGACGGTTATTCATTTAAATCAGAGAATAATGGTTGTTCTATTTATATGAATAATATCTTTTAAGGTCATGCACCCTTGATGAGTGGTCTATTTTTACTAAATCTTGATAGTAGTGATACACATATTCATAGTATTGAAGTCAAAAGATATAAGTTTAATAATGATAGTGCAACTTGTTTGTGGCACTGTCGTTTAGGACATATTGGTGTAAAGCGCATGAAGAAATTCCATGCTGATGGGCTTTTGGAATCACTTGATTATGAATCACTTGATGCTTGCGAACCATGCCTCATGGGCAAGATGACTAAGGCTCCGTTATCCGGAACAATGGAGCGAGCAATAGACTTATTGGAAATAATACATACTGATGTATGCGGTCCGATGAGTGTTCATGATCGCGGCGGGTATCATTATTTTCTTACCTTCACAGATGATTTGAGCAGATATGGGTATATCTACTTGATGAAGCATAAGTGGAAAATCATCGTAACAAGAAAATTAAGTTTCTACGATCTGATCGTGGAGGTGAATATTTGAGTTATGAGTTTGGTTTTCATTTGAAACAATGCAGAATAGTTTTGCAACTCACGCCACCTGGAACACCACAACGTAATGGTGTGTCCGAACATCGTAACCGCACTTTATTAGATATGGTGCGATCTATGATGTCTCTCACTAATTTACCGCTATCTTTTTGGGGTTATGCTTTAGAGACGACTGCATTCACGTTAAATAGGGCACCATCAAAATCCGTTGAGACGACACCTTATGAACTGTGGTTTGTCAAGAAACCCAAGTTGTCGTTTCTTAAAGTTTGGGGTTGCGATGCTTATGTGAAAAAACTTCAACCTGATAAGCTCGAACCCAAATCGGAGAAATGTGTCTTCATAGGATACCCAAAGGAAACTGTTGGGTACACCTTCTATCACAGATCTGAAGGCAAGATATTCATTGCTAAGAATGGATCCTTTCTAGAGAAGGAGTTTCTCTCGAAAGAAGTGAGTGGGAGGAAAGTAGAACTTGATGAGGTAACAGCACCTGCTCCCTTATTGGAAAGTAGTTCATCACAAAAATCAGTTCCAGTGATTCCTACGCCGGTATGTGAGGAAGCTAATGATGATGATCATGAAACTTCTGATCAAGTTACTACCGAACCTCATAGGTCAACTAGAGTAAGATCCGCACCAGAGTGGTACGGTAATCCTGTTCTGGAGGTCATGTTAATTGACCATGACGAACCTACGAACTATGAGGAAGCGATGATGAGCCCAGATTCCGCAAAATGGCTTGAGGCCATGAAATCTGAGATGGGATGCATGTATGAGAACAAAGTGTGGACTTTGGTTGACTTGCCCAATGATCGGCAGGCCATAGAGAATAAATGGATCTTCAATAAGAAGATTGACGCTGATGGTAATGTTACTGTCTATAAAGCTCGACTTGTTGCAAAAGGTTTTCGACAAGTTCAAGGGATTGACTACGATGAGACTTTCTCACCCGTAGCGATGCTTAAGTCTATCTGAATCATGTTAGCAATTGTTGCATTTTATGATTATGAAATTTGGCAAATGGATGTCAAAACTGCATTCCTGAATGGATTTCTGGAAGAAGAGTTGTATATGATGCAACTAGAAGGTTTTGTCGATCCAAAGGGAGCTAACAAAGTGTGCAAGCTCCAGCGATCCATTTATGGACTGGTGCAAGCCTCTCGGAGTTGGAATAAATGTTTTGATAGTGTGATCAAAGCTTATGGTTTTATATAGACTTTTGGAGAAGCCCGTATTTACAATAAAGTGAGTGGGAGCTCTGTAGCATTTCTGATATTATATGTGGATGACATATTGTTGATTGGAAATGATATAGAATTTCTGGATAGCATAAGAGGATATCTGAATAAGAGTTTTTTAATGAAAGATCTCGGAGAAGCTTCTTATATATTAGGCATCAAGATCTATAGAGATAGGTCGCGACGCTTAATTGGACTTTCACAAAGCACATACCTTGACAAAGTTTTGAAGAAGTTCAAAATGGATCAAGCAAAGAAAGGGTTCTTGCCTGTGTTACAAGGTGTGAAGTTGAGTCAAACTCAATGCCCGACCACTACAGAAGATAGAGATAAAATGAAAGTCATTCCCTATGCTTCAGCCATAGGTTCTATCATGTATGCAATGTTGTGTACCAGACCTGATGTGTGCCTTGCTATTAGTTTAGCAGGGAGGTACCAAAGTAATCCAGGAGTGGATCACTGGACAGCGGTCAAGAATATCCTGAAATACCTAAAAAGGACTAAGGATATGTTTCTCGTTTATGGAGGTGACAAAGAGCTCGTCATAAATGGTTACGTCGATGCAAGCTTTGACACTAATCCGGATGACTCTAACTCACAAACCGGATACATATTTTTATTGAATGGTGGAGCTGTCAGTTGGTGCAGTTCCAAACAGAGCGTCGTGGCGGGATCTACATGTGAAGCGGAGTACATAGCTACTTCAGAAGCAGCAAATGAAGGAGTCTGGATGAAGGAGTTCATATCCGATCTAGGTGTCATACCTAGTGCATCGGGTCCAATGACAATCTTTTGTGACAATACTGGTGCAATTTCCTTGGCAAAGGAATCCAGATTTCACAAGAGAATCAAGCACATCAAGAGATGCTTCAATTCCATCCGCGATCAAGTCAAGGAGGGAGACATAGAGATTTGCAAGATACATATGGATCTGAATGTTGCAGACCCGTTGACTAAGCCTCTCTGATGAGGCAAACATGATCAGCACCAAGACTCCATGCGTGTTAGAATCATCACAATGTAATATATATTATTGACTCTAGTGCAAGTGGGAGATTGAAGGAAATATGCCCTAGAGGCAATAATAAAGTTGTTATTTATATTTCCTTATATCATGATAAATGTTTATTATTCATGCTAGAATTGTATTAACCGGAAACTTAGTACATGTGTGAATACATAGACAAACAAAGTGTCACTAGTATGCCTCTACTTGACTAGCTCGTTAATCAAAGATGGTTAAGTTTCCTAGCCATGGACAAAGAGTTGTCATTAGAGGAACGAGATCACATCATTAGAGAATGATGTGATTTACTTGACCCATCTGTTAGCTTAGCACGATGATCGTTTAGTTTACTGCTATTGCTTTCTCCATAACTTATACATGTTCCTATGACTATGAGATTATGCAACTCCCGAATACCGAAGGAACACTTAGTGTGCTATCAAACATCACAACGTAACTGGGTGACTATAAAGATGCTCTACAGGTGTCTCTGATGGTGTTTGTTGAGTTGGCATATATCGAGATTAGGATTTGTCACTCCGTGTATCGGAGAGGTATCTCTAGGCCCTCTCGGTAATGCCCATCACTATAAGCCTTGCAAGCAATGTGACTAATGAATTAGTTACGGGATGTTGCATTATAGAACGAGTAAAGAGACTTGCTGGTAACGTGATTGAATTAGGTATTGAGATACCGACGATCTAATCTCGGGCAAGTAACATACCGATGACAAAGGGAACAACGTATGCTGTTATGCGGTTTGACCGATAAAGATCTTCGGAGAATATGTAGGAACCAATATGAGCATCCAGGTTCTGCTATTGGTTATTGATCGGATACATGTCTCGGTCATGTCTACATAGTTCTTGAACCCGTAGGGTCCGCACGCTTAACGTTCGGTGACGATCGGTATTATGAGTTTATGTGTTTTGATGTACCGAAGGTTGTTCGGAGTCCCGGATATGATCATAGACATGACGAGGAGTCTCTAAATGGTCGAGACATAAAGATTGATATATTGGACGGCTATATTCGGACACCGGAAGTGTTTCGGGTGATTTCGGAGAAAATCGAAGTGCCGGAGGGTTACCAGAACCCCCAGGGAACTAGTGGGCCTAGATGGGCCTTAGTGGAGAGAGAGAGAGAGGCTGCCAGGGCAGGCCGTGCGCCCCCTCCCCCTTGAGTCCGAATTGGACTAGGAGGGGGTGGCGCCCCCCTTTCCTTCCCCTCTCACAATCCTTCCTTCCCCCTCCTAGTAGGACTAGGAAAGGAGGAATCCTACTCCTACTTGGAGGAGGATTCCTCCCCTCCTTGGAGTGCCCTAGGGCCGGTCGGCCTCCCCCTTGCTCCTTTATATACGGGGGCATGGGGCACCCTAGAACACAACAGACAACGGTCTTAGCCGTGTGCGGTGCCCCCCTCCACCATAATCCACCTCGGTCATATCGTCGTAGTGCTTAGGCGAAGCCCTGCGCCGGTAACTTCATCATCACTGTCTTCACGCTGTCGTGCTGACGAAGCTCTCCCTCGACACTCAGCTGGACCTAGAGTTCACGGGACGTCACCGAGCTAAACATGTGCAGATCGGGGAGGTGCCGTATTTTCGGTGCTAGGATCGGTCGTATCATGAAGATGTTCGACTGCATCAACCGCGTTGTCATAACGCTTCCGCTTAGGGTCTACGAGGGTACGTGGACAACACTCTTACCTCTCGTTGCTATGCATCACCTAGATAGATCTTGCGTGTGCGTAGGATTTTTTTTTTGAAATCACTGCGTTCCCCAAACACTTCATATCGCAAAACTATTGCAAGGGATCAAGCTTATCACATCCCATGATCTATATGAAAGTTTTTATTATATCCCTCTTCGATATTCATCATATTAGGACCAAATTCATATCTTGTGCAAATTACCGTCACTATTAATATCTCTCAAAAAGATAAGCTATTTCCTAGTAGTGTTAGGTCAAACGGAGCTTCAAGGGGCCCACAGGCTCGGGGGGCATGCCTACCCCCTTAGGGCGCGCCCCGTGAGCTTGTGGCTCTCTCGTAGGTCTTCTGGCTTCCTTCCGAACCTTCTAGGGTCCCTTCTGGTCCAGAAAAAATCACCATAAAATTTCATCATGCGTGGACTTCGTTTGATATTGATTTTTTGAAAAGCCAAAAACAAGAAGAAAATAGCAACTTGCACTAGGCACTAAGTTAATAGGTTAGCCAAAAAATGATATAAAATAGCATAAAAATTGATATAAAGCATCAGAGATTGATAACATACTAGCGTGAAACAATCCAAAATTATAGATACATCGGAGACGTATCAGGTCCACATGTCAGTCTCACTTAAAATCCTAACGAAAAAGACAAGAAAAACTATTACAATCTCTTCTGTCCTTGTTGCCTCCACCCGCCCATGGCCAGCCAATCGCCCAGTCGGCGACCACTGTCAGCGAGCCGGAGCTCCGCAACACCCCTCCAACTACTCCAGCCAACCAACCCCATCATGGTTGGGTTATCGAATGCCCACAGCTACTTGCCACTGATGCTTGCCACCACCGTTGCTGCCTGCGGACGCGTGCCGCTGCTCCTTGCCGATGGTGTTGTTGCCCGCCGATGTTGTTGTTGGCCACCGCTACTTGCCACCGCTAATGCTCCACATCGGCTCCGATGACGAGCTCAGCGGTGGGGACCCGATTGGTTTTTATTTTTTTTGCATGGACATGATTGCTTTTGAAAAAAATACATGGACTTGATTCGCTTTAAAAAAATTATTTCGGCCCCACCTATCATAACCTGTCAACAGTCAACCTGAGGTGTGGATCCAAATTTTCATAACCATGCTTAAAGTTAAGCAACATAGTCATTAGTGCGACATGGTAGCTTTTAAAAATCAAAAACCATAGAAGTAGTAGGCATTATAAAAAATTGTAAAAGTGATAGTTTTTCAAAACCCTAACCTGAATTGTGGTAGTTTTATACTATTTACTCCCCATGTGGAGATGAACTTCACATGGTCACACACTTGAGGGTCCAAAGCCACTTGGTTTGGGTTCCAGTGGATATTTTTTCGATAAAGGGTGAATTTTATTGGCTCAAAATGAAGCATCAAGAAGATACATAACATGATGAACATACACCCGGCCTATGCATAGCTAGGATGCACACAACCAACACCAACTCACACGCACGTAAAAAACATGCCCACAACTAGCAAAGTCATATAAGACCAAAGCTATGTGTAGGCGAGGAAAAAAACCAAAGCAATCTGATGTGCGATTGACAAACTACAACAACAACCATATCCGCACCAACTATCTCATGACATCACATGGACAACGAGGTTCTTCAACAGCAACACCTTCAGGAAGGGAGAGACACTCAAGTGTCGCCGTCACCGGATCCAACCATAAAGTCAGAATCTAGGTTCTGAAGAAGCACTCCGAGCATATTCGAGCAATGCCTTCAACAAGGTAACGACGTAAAAAAAATATCGCCATTGCCAGGCATAACCACTCTCGGTTGACCTAGGATTTCGCCCCGAAGCTCAAGACCAGGTGCTCGAGTAGCACCACCATCGAAATCACCCATGTGTTGTCGCCACCTCCACAATCTCAGCGGCTACATGCGATGTGATCGCCGCCACTGTACAACCATTCCTTTGCATCAAGTCATCGTCCATAATTTGTATCTCATCGTCGAAATCAACCACCGGATCAAGAGATGAACCTCCCAAAAATCTTTTGTTGATCACCACCGTCGTGGAGCCATATGAAGTCCCTGCATTTTGCAGTCACCGCCATCCGGCCGATCGGATCTAGATCGCCACCACCAAGCCATGGACCGTAGCACCGGCGGCGGCCACCGCATGTGCGGCAGGCCAGCCCATTGCCGGCAGCACTGTGGGAGCCAAGTGCAGCACGCCACCAGCGGAGGCTTGGCGCGAGCACGTGGATGGGCAGGTAGTGTTGGGGCAGATCGACGAGGTGGCGGAGCTCCGGTCGCCTCTCCCGGAGCGGCAGCGCAAGGGCAGCCTTGCAGCAGCGGATCAGCGCTGGCGGCACCCCAAGCACCTGGCCCGTGAGAACGAGATGAAGAACCACCAAGATTGACTCATCAAATCCATGAATGTTGGAGAAGAAGAGGAAGAAGAAGTTGCGCCTGTCCTGTTGCCGGAGCCGGCCTTCGCCGCCGCCGGCGACGGCTGCCAGCGGCGGCGGCGGCGGAGTGGTGACAGATGGGATCCGGGCGGCTAGGGTTGGAGGCGCCCCGGTGTCACCCTTGAGCGACACGGGAGCAATGGCTGTGTTGCGCTACGCAGTCTTCCGGTTCCAGTGGATATTAAGCATAGAATCCAGTTGGGACTCTGGTGTAAAACGTCATATAAGTTGCAGTTAAAGATGGTTTAAGAGTTGACCGAGTTTCAAGATATTGTAGAGGTCCCCACCTTCATGTCCAAAGTCTTCTGATGGGATCTAGCAATTCACATCACTTGAAGAGTACGTATGGATGACCTGAAGGAAGGTGTATGGAAAAGTACATAAAAATGATGAAAGTCGGGGTGCAGAGCAGTGCCTGAAATGGTCCTGCTTCGTATACAAAATGAAATTTTCTAGTTATAACAGGATTCCATTAGCTAGTACAATTTGCGCTAGCTTAGAGCATCTACAGTCGGACGCCTCAAATTCATCTCAAACGCCCGGGAAAACAACCTGATCACTAACTGGTACGAAATTTCGACCCAGATAGACTCCTCAAACGGGCCTCAAACGTTTGGGTTGACTAATACCCGTCATATTCAATCCAAATATGAGGGGGATATGAGAGCATCCACGCGTGCACGGGCCCATCTGCCATGTCGTACTCGCCCCACGTTGGCGCACCCGGCCCCTCATATATTCCTCTCCATCCACTCGCGGAACCAAACCCTAGCCACTTCAATTCACTCCTCTCCGCCACCCAAGCTCCCGTCCGACAATCTCCAGCCATCTCCAGCATATGAGAGCAGTCTTTCACTTCCAGATCCGTCGATCCCGAGGTCATCCCATGTGGCCCAAAGGAGGAGATGGCCGTCCAGCTTGCGCTCCGCCGCTCCCGGAAGGAGGTCGGTGCAAGGCAGCGCTCGGACTCCTTTTTTTCTCCAATACACCAAGCTGGCGTATCATTGCATTGATAGGTAGAAAGAGTACAGGTTTAGAGGACACCTAGCACGTACACAACTAGGCGTGCCAGGGGTCCTCATGAGCAGAAGAAGTGGGATGCTCGGCCCGGCTACAATGGTTTACAACGCGTCGATTACAGCTTGGAGTCCTTTGGCACCGGCCAAGGCCTAGGTGTGCACGTCGTCCTGGATCAAGTCGAACAAGTGGCTAACAGAGGGTTGCTGAAGGTCAAAGATGCAAGCATTGCGGTGTTTCCAAATGGCCTAGGTGACCAGTGGCACTAGGGACACAAGGGCCTTCCGGAGCGATACTGGAATGGAGCCAGTAGCGTCTCGCCACCAGTCGTAGAGGCTGAGGTCGCCATTGGGGGGGTTGACAGTGAGTTTGCACCAAGCAAGAGAGCGGTGCCAAATCTCCCTGGAGAAGACGCAGGCGGTCAGGAGGTGATGAATGTCCTTGAAGTCATGATCGCATAAGACGCAGCGGGGAGGGTGGGCTAGTCCTCACCTAGCAAGTCTTTCCGCCATCCAACAACGGTCTTGCTTGGCGAGCCATAAGAACACTTTGACATTAGTCGGAGCCCAGCCCTTCCATGTCATCCTCCAGTCCATGTCCACAATGGAACCATGGAAAAGAGCCAGGTAGCAGGATGAGGCCGAGTATGAGTGTAGCGCCCCGAGACCAATGTGCCAGGTGTCCTCTGCTTTTCGCTGTTGTTACCTTGTCATTGCTTGCGTGTCATGCATTGCATATCATGTCATCATGTGCATTTCATTTGCATACATGTTCGCCTCATGCATCCGAGCATTTTCCCCGTTGTCCGTTTTGCATTCCGGCGCTCCTATCTCCTCCGGTGGTCCTTTCTACCTTCTTTTCGTGTGTGGGGGTTAAACATTTCCGGATTGGACCGAGACTTGCCAAGCGGCCTTGGTTTACTACCGGTAGACCGCCTGTCAAGTTTCGTACCATTTGGACTTCGTTTGATACTCCAATGGTTAACCGAGGGACCGAGAAGGCCTCGTGTGTGTTGCAGCCCAACACCCTTCCAATTTGGCCCAAAACCCTCTCCATCATCTAGAGCATTTGATCACGATCGCGTGGCCGAAAACCACATCTCATTTGGACCCTCCTAGCTCCCTCTACCTATATAAACACCTCCCCCTCCGAAATTCGCGGTGCAAACCCTAGATCCCTTCATCCTCACGCCGCCGGACAAACATCCCGCCGACGGACACGTCCGACTTCGCCGTCCGCCGCCACATGGCGTCGTCTGATTCGCGCCGCCCGTGTGCCCACTTCGCCGCGCCGCCGGACCCGCCTGAGGCCCATCGCCGGCCCGCCTCTGGGCCGAACCGGGCCAAACCCCGCGCGCCGCCCGAGCCTCGTTCCGCCGCCTCCCTCGCCGGCGAGCGCCGCCCAACGCCGCCACCGCCATCACCGGAGGCCGCAACGCCGCCGCCTCGTCGCTGGTCTTCAACGCCCCGCCGCCTGCGAGCCCGCGCCCCACGCGCCGTCCTCCCCGCCGCCCTTTTCGAACTCCGGCTGGAGCAGCTCGCCGCCGTCCTAGCCAACTTGTCAGCCACCGGATCCGCACCGCCGTGCCGGATCTCGCCGGGGCTAGAGCTCCCGCGCCGGATCGGGAGGAGCCCGATCTGGGCGCGCCTCGCGTTGACCTCCGCGTGGGCCTCTTCGACCGGCCCAGATCGCCCGGCCCGCCTCGTTCTCCTCTGTCCTGGGCCACAGCCTGCTAGGTGAGCCTCGTCTAAATCCCGCTCAAGCAATGGTTAGCTATCCAACGCCCAGTTTCAGATCTGGGATTTTGGCTAAGTCTTGTATCCATGTACATCTTTTTGAATATTTCATCATGCTATAACTCCGCATCCGTAGCTCCGTTTTGTGCGTGTAGCATATCAAAATGTTCGTCTCAGAGAGTACATCATTTCATCTCATTGCATCATTTTCATTTGAGCTCATCTTGATGCCCGAAATGCTGTTGGAAGAGAGCTATTTGAGTTAATTGTCAGATCTGCTACACCAATTAGCTATTTGTCTTTTTTGCCATGATTAATGTGTGCATGTTATGCTCCTGAGTTCTACATGAGTTTTGTTATATGCCATGCCATCTTTATAGAGGTGCTTACCATGTATTTTTTTGATGTGTGTGGTGACTAGCACAAGCTTGCAAAGTAGTGCATTCGTTAATGCTGATTTCAGGGACTTAGAATTTCTCTGTCCTTGATCTGTTTTTATTAATATGCCATATGTTCATGTTGTTTCCTAGTGATCCGTGCCTCTTTGGAGGATGATCAGTAAGGATGATTTGTTAATATTGTGGTGCTCTATCCATCCATGTCTTTGTTTGCATTTATGGAGCACCCTAGCTTGAGTCAATCGAGCTCTACTTTTGCTATTTCGTGAATCCTGGCAGATTGTCTACTTGTTAGCGATTTTGCCAAGGATGTTGTTGTTGATCCGTGCATGCTATGTTGTTATTCTTGCCATGCCTAGCTCCTATGATATGTATTCTTGATGGGTGTATGCTTAGTTTGTCATGCCTTTCTCTGTAATGAGTGCATCGAGCTCGTATACATGCCTAGTTGTTAACAGATTTGCATGCTCCAGTTTTTCTCTAAGTCTGTAATCTGTTTATGTTTTTGCCATGTTCACATGCTTGCAATTGTATCTTCTGATCCCTTTTGGCTCAAGGTCACTAAGGGACTTTTGTTAAGTGCTTTGAGTAGCTTCATGCAATTCCTTGCATTGCCATGTTAAGTTCCTGTAGCTTATACTTTTCATGCTCTAAAGTGTGCTTCCTGATGATAAATTCCAGGCTTGTGTTAATTTCACTAAGTCTGAAACCTGTTTATCAATTGCACTTTTGCCATGCTTGTTTGAACCTGTTAATGAATGAATTGGCCGTAGCTCAGTGTTCCTCTTTTGTCAAGCATTATGAGTGGATCCATGCCATGTATTTTGTTGTCATGTTTGAGTGTTGTAGTATAGTTATCTTGATGCATTTAGATGGCTACTTGCTGTTTATCGCACACCGGTGCCATATTTGTTTTGCTTGCCATTTCCAAACCGTACATCCGATTCCGGTGTTCTTTATATTGATTTCAACCGAAATCATCTCACCTTTCCAGTGACACTCTTGGATTTCCAACTTCAGGCCAGGTTCATTCATTCCCTTGCAAATTATGCATATGCATCGCATACCGCATCCCGCATATCATACCATGTTCATGTGTTAGTTGTTTACTATGTTGTGTGCTTTCTTTCCGGTGTTTGCTTCTTAGGGTTGGTTCCGATAACGTCACGTTTGTGAGGACCCGTTCGTCTACGTCCGTTTGTCTTCTTCACGGACTCGTTCTTCTTCCTTGCGGGATTTCGGGCAAGATGACCATACCCTCGAAGTCACTTCTATCTTTGCTTGCTAGATGCTCGCTCTTTTGCTATGCCTATGCTGCGATACCTACCACTTGCTTATCATGCCTCCTATATTGTTGAACCAAGCCTCTAACCCACCTTGTCCTAGCAAACTGTTGATTGGCTATGTTACCGCTTTGCTCAGCCCCTCTTATAGCGTTGTTAGTTGCAGGTGAAGATTGAAGTTTGTTCATTGTTGGAACATGGAGATGTTGTTCCTTGTTGGAACATGTTTACTTGTTGGGATATCACAATATATATTATTTAATTAATGCATCTATATACTTGGTAAAGGGTGGAAGGCTCGGCCTTATGCCTGGTGTTTTGTTCCACTCTTGCCGCCCTAGTTTCCGTCATATCGGTGTTATGTTCCTGGATTTTGCGTTCCTTACGCGGTTGGGTAATAATGGGAACCCCTTGATAGTTCGCCTTGAATAAAACTCCTCTAGCAATGCCCAACATTGGTTTTACCATTTGCCACCTAGCCTCTTTTTCCCTTGGGAGTCGCGCTCCTGAGGATCATCATTATTTTAACCCCCCCGGGCCAGTGCTCGTCTGAGTGTTGGTCCAAACTAGAGCCCCTTGCAGCGCCACCTCGGGGAAACTCGAGGGTTGGTTTTAGTTGTACGGACTGCTCATCTGAGTGTGCCCTGAGAACGAGATATGTGCAGCTCCTATCGGGATTTTTCGGCACATTCGGGCGGTGTTGCTGGACTTGTTTTACCATTGTCGAAGTTGTCTTGTAGAACCGGGATGCCGAGTCTGATCGGAATGTCTCGGGAGAAGGTTTATCCTTCGTTGACCGTGAGAGCTTGTGATGGGCTAAGTTGGGACACCCCTGCAGGGATTTGAACTTTCGAAAGCCGTGCCCGTGGTTATGGGCAGATGGGAATTTGTTAATGTCCGGTTGTAGATAACTTGAACCTTAACTTAATTAAAATGAATCAACTGCGTGTGTAACCGTGATGGTCTCTTCTCGTCGGAGTCCGGGAAGTGAACACGGTGTTGGAGTTATGCTTGACGTAGGTTGTTCTAGGATCACTTCTTGATCATACTTTTATCGACCGTGCTTTGCCTTCTCTTCTCGCTCTCATTTGCATATGTTAGCCACCATATATGCTAGTCGCTTGCTGCAGCTCCACCTCATACCTTTACCTTACCCATAAGCTTAAATAGTCTTGATCGCGAGGGTACGAGATTGCTGAGTCCCCATGACTCACAGATACTTCCAAAACCAGCTTGTAGGTGCCGATGAGTCTGTGCAGGTGACGCAACCAAGCTCAAGGAGGAGCTCGATGAAGATCTCGTTCTTTGTGTTGTTCCGTTTTCAGTTGATCAGTAGTGGAGCCCAGTTGGGGTCGATCGGGGGACCTTGTCACTTTTGGAGTTCTTCTTTTATTTTGGTTCCGTAGTCGGACCTTGATTGTATCTGGTTGATGTAATGCTTTATTCATGTAATTGTTGTGAAGTGGCGATTGTAAGCCAACTATGTATCTTTTCCCCTATTGTATTACATGGGTTGTTTGGGAAGATTACCTCACTTGCGACATTGCTTTCAATGCGGTTATGCCTCTAAGTCGTGCTTCGACACGTGGGAGATATAGCCGCATCGAGGGCGTTACAATGAGCCGCTAGCAGTCCATCACCAGCGTATGCGGTCGGGGTCAGAGGAGAGGGTGACCTGAAGCAGACGCCTCCAGAGATAGATGTACTTGACAGTGGCCTCGACTCCAAGCGCGCCATGGATGTCCTGGATCCATGCCCGGTTGAGGAGTCCCTCCTGGACTAGGCGCTTATTACGGCGTCTTCGAGGAACCAAAGCGGTCAGGCTCGGTGCAAGCTCGGCGATCGACTTGCCATCTAGCCAATGGTCAGTCCAGAATCTACATGTGAGTCCGTCTCCAATGGTCCAGGATGTAGAGGCACGAAAGATGCCACGCACATCGGCTGAAGGAAATATGCCCTAGAGGCAATAATAAAGTTATTATTTATTTCCTTATATCATGATAAATGTTTATTATTCATGCTAGAATTGTATTAACTGGAAACATAATACATGTGTGAATACATAGATAAACAGAGTGTCACTAGTATGCCTCTACTTGACTAGCTCATTAATCAAAGATGGTTATGTTTCCTAACCATGGACAAAGAGTTGTTATTTGATTAACGGGATCACACCATTAGGTGAATGATCTGATTGACATGACCCATTCCATTAGCTTAGCACCCGATCGTTTAGTATGTTGCTATTGCTTTCTTCATGACTTATACATGTTCCTATGACTATGAGATTATGCAACTCCCGTTTGCCGGAGGAACACTTTGTGTGCTACCAAACGTCACAACGTAACTGGGTGATTATAAAGGTGCTCTACAGGTGTCTCCAAAGGTACATGTTGGGTTGGCGTATTTCGAGATTAGGATTTGTCACTCCGATTGTCGGAGAGGTATCTCTGGGCCCTCTCAGTAATGCACATCACATAAGCCTTGCAAGCATTGCAACTAATGAGTTAGTTGTGAGATGATGTATTACGGAATGAGTAAAGAGACTTGCCGGTAATGAGATTGAACTAGGTATTGAAATACCGACGATCGAATCTCGGGCAAGTAACATACCGATGACAAAGGGAACAACGTATATTGTTATGCGGTCTGACCGATAAAGATCTTCGTAGAATATGTAGGAACCAATATGAGCATCCAGGTTCCGCTATTGGTTATTGACCGGAGACGTGTCTCGGTCATGTCTACATTGTTCTCGAACCGTAGGGTCCGCACGCTTAACGTTACGATGACAGTTTCATTATGAGTTTATGTATTTTGATGTACCGAAGGTTGTTCGGAGTCCCGGATGTGATCATGGACATGACGAGGAGTCTCGAAATGGTTGAGACATAAAGATCGATATATTGGAAGCCTATATTTGGATATCAGAATCATTCCGGGTGAAATCGGGATTTTACCGGAGTACCAGGGGGTTGCCGGAACCCCCCGGGGGTGATTGGGCCTACATGGGCCCTAAGGGAGAAGAGGAAAGGAGGCAAGAGGTGGCTGCGCGCCCCTCCCCTCCCTAGTCTGAATAGGACAAGGAGAGGGGGGCGGCGCCCCCCCTTTCCTTTCCCTCTTCCTCCTCTTTCCCACTTCTCCTTCTCCAACTAGGAAAGAAGGGAGTCCAACTCCTGGTGGGAGTAGGACTCCCCCTTGGCGCGCCCTTCTTGGCCGGCCGCCCCCTCCCCTTGGCTCCTTTATATAAGGGGGCAGGGGGGCACCCTAGAACACACAAGTTGATCTTCGTGATCGTTCCTTAGCCGTGTGCGGTGCCCCCCTCCACCATATTCCACCTCGGTCATATTGTAGCGGTGCTTAGGCGAAGCCCTGCGACGGTTGAACATCAAGATCTTCACCACGCCGTCATGCTGACGGAACTCCTCCCCAAAGCTTTGCTGGATCGGAGCCCGGGGAGCGTCATCGAGCTGAACGTGTGCCAAGAACTCGGAGGTGCCGGAGTAACGGTGCTTGGATCGGTTGGATCGGGAAGACGTACGACTACTTCCTCTACGTTGCGTCAACGCTTCCGCTTCGGTCTACGAGGGTACATAGACAACACTCTCCCCTCTTGTTGCTATGCATCACCATGATCTTGCGTGTGCGTAGGAAATTTTTTGAAATTACTACGTTCCCCAACAGTGGCATCCGAGCGTAGGTTTTATGGTTTGATGTTATATGCACGAGTAGAACACAAGTGAGTTGTGGGCGATATAAGTTATACTACTTACCAGCATGTCATACTTTGGTTCGGCAGTATTGTTGGATGAAGCAGCCCGGACCGACATTACGCGTACGCTTACGCGAGACTGGTTCTACCGCCGTGCTTTGCACACAGGTGGCTGGCGGGTGTCAGTTTCTCCAACTTTAGTTGAACCGAGTATGGCTATGCCCGGTCCTTGCGAAGGTTAAAACAGCACCAACTTGACAAACTATCGTTGTGGTTTTGATGCGTAGGTAAGATTGGTTCTTGCTTAAGCCCGTAGCAGCCACGTAAAACTTGCAACAAACAAAGTAGAGGACGTCTAACTTGTTTTTGCAGGGCATGTTGTGATGTGATATGGTCAAGGCATGATGCTAAATTTTATTGTATGAGATGATCATGTTTTGTAACCAAGTTATTGGCAACTGGCAGGAGCCATATGGTTGTCGCTTTATTGTATGCAATACAATCGCCCTGTAATGCTTTACTTTATCACTAAGCGGTAGCGATAGTCGTAGAAGCATAAGATTGGCGAGACGACAACGATGCTATGATGGAGATCAAGGTGTCGCGCCGGTGACGATGGTGATCATGACGGTGCTTCGGAGATGGAGATCACAAGCACAAGTTGATGATGGCCATATCATATCACTTATATTGATTGCATGGGATGTTTATCTTTTATGCATCTTATCTTGCTTTGATTGACGGTAGCATTATAAGATGATCTCTCACTAAATTTCAAGATAAAAAGTGTTCTCCCTTAGTATGCACCGTTGCCAAAGTTCGTCGTGCCCAGACACCACGTGATGATCGGGTGTGATAAGCTCTACATCCATCTACAACGGGTGCAAGCCAGTTTTGCACACGTAGAATACTCAGGTTAAACTTGACGAGCCTAGCATATGCAGATATGGCCTCGGAACACTGAGACCGAAAGGTCGAGCGTGAATCATATAGTAGATATGATCAACATAGCGATGTTCACCATTGAAAACTACTCCATTTCACGTGATGATCGGTTATGGTTTAGTTGATTTGGATCACATGATCACTTAGATGATTAGAGGGATGTCTATCTAAGTGGGAGTTCTTAAGTAATATGATTAATTGAACTTAAATTTATCATGAACTTAGTCCCTGATAGTATCTTGCTTGTTTATGTTAATTGTAGATAGATGGCCCGTGTTGTTGTTCCGTTGAATTTTAATGCGTTCCTTGAGAAAGCAAAGTTGAAAGATGATGGTAGCAATTACACGGACTGGGTCCGTAACTTGAGGATTATCCTCATTGCTGCACAGAAGAGTTACGTCCTGGAAGCACCGCTGGGTGCCAGGCCTGCTGCTGATGCAACTGACGACGTTAAGAACGTCTGGCAGAGCAAAGATGATGACTACTCAATAGTTCAATGTGCCATGCTTTACGGCTTAGAACCGGGACTTCAACGATGTTTTGAACGTCATGGGGCATATGAGATGTTCCAGGAGTTGAAGTTAATATTCCAGCAGAATGCCCGGATTGAGAGATATGAAGTCTCCAATAAATTCTATAGCTGCAAGATGGAGGAGAATAGTTCTGTCAGTGAGCATATACTCAAGATGTCTGGGTATTGTAATCACTTGATTCAACTGGGAGTTAATCTTCCGGATGATAGCGTCATTGACAGAATTCTCCAATCATTTCCAGCAAGCTACAAGAGCTTCGTGATGAACTATAATATGCAAGGGATGGATAAGACAATTCCCGAGCTCTTCACAATGCTAAAGGCTGCGGAGGTAGAAATCAAGAAGGAGCATCAAGTGTTGATGGTCAACAAGACCACTAGTTTCAAGAAAAAGGGCAAAGGGAAGAAGAAGGGGAACTTCAAGAAGAACAACAAGCAATTTGCTGCTCAGGAGAAGAAACCAAAGTCTGGACCTAAGCCTGAAACTGAGTGCTTCTACTGCAAGCAGACTGGTCATTGGAAGCGGAACTGCCCCAAGTATTTGGCGGATAAGAAGGATGGCAAGGTGAACAAAGGTATATGTGATATACATGTTATTGATGTGTACCTTACTAGAGCTCGCAGTAGCACCTGGGTATTTGATACTGGTTCTGTTGCTAATATTTGCAACTCGAAATAGGGACTACGAATTAAGCGTACACTGGCAAAGGACGAGGTGACGATGCGCGTGGGAAATGGTTCCAAAGTCGATGTGATCGCGGTCGGCACGCTACCTCTACATCTACCTTCTGGATTAGTATTAGACCTAAATAACTGTTATTTGGTGCCAGCGTTGAGCATGAACATTATATCTGGATCTTGTTTGATGGGAGACGGTTATTCATTTAAATCAGAGAATAATGGTTGTTCTATTTATATGAGTAATATCTTTTATGGTCATGCACCCTTGAAGAGTGGTCTATTTTTGATGAATCTAGATAGTAGTGATACACATATTCATAATGTTGAAGCCAAAAGATGCAGAGTTGATAATGATAGTGCAACTTATTTGTGGCACTGCTGTTTAGGTCATAGCGGTGTAAAGCGCATGAAGAAACTCCATACTGATGGACTTTTGGAACCACTTGATTATGAATCACTTGGTACTTGCGAACCGTGCCTCATGGGCAAGATGACTAAAACGCCGTTCTCCGGTACTATGGAGAGAGCAACAGATTTGTTGGAAATCATACATACAGATGTATGTGGTCCAATGAATGTTGAGGCTCGTGGCAGATATCGTTATTTTCTCACCTTGACAGATGATTTAAGCAGATATGGGTATATCTACTTAATGAAGCATAAGTCTGAAACATTTGAAAAGTTCAAAGAATTTCAGAGTGAAGTTGAAAATCATCGTAACAAGAAAATAAAGTTTCTATGATCTGATCGTGGAGGAGAATATTTGAGTTACGATTTTGGTCTACATTTGAAACAATGCGGAATAGTTTCGCAGCTCACGCCACCCGGAACACCACAACGTAATGGTGTGTCCGAACGTCGTAATCGTACTTTACTTGATATGGTGCGATCTATGATGTCTCTTATAGATTTACCACTATCGTTTTGGGGTTATGCTTTAGAGACGGCCGCATTCACGTTAAATAGGGCACCATCAAAATCCGTTGAGACGACGCCTTATGAACTATGGTTTGGCAAGAAACCAAAGTTGTCGTTTCTTAAAGTTTGGGGCTGTGATGCTTATGTGAAAAAGCTTCAACCGGATAAGCTCGAACCCAAATCGGAGAAATGTGTCTTCATAGGATACCCAAAGGAGACTGTTGGGTACACCTTCTATCACAGATCCGAAGGCAAGACATTCGTTGCTAAAAATGGATCCTTTCTGGAGAAGGAGTTTCTCTCGAAAGAAGTGAGTAGGAGGAAAGTAGAACTTGATGAGGTAACTGTACCTGCTCCCTTATTGGAAAGTAGTACATCACAGAAACCGGTTTCTGTGACACCTAAACCAATTAGTGAGGAAGTTAATGATGATGATCATAGAACTTCAGATCAAGTTGCTACTAAACCTCGTAGATCAAACAGAGTAAGATCCGCACCAGAGTGGTACGGTAATCCTGTTCTGGAAGTCATGCTACTAGATCATGATGAACCTACGAACTATGAAGAAGCGATGGTGAGCCCAGATTCCGCGAAATGGCTTGAAGCCATGAAATCTGAGATGGGATCCATGTATGAGAACAAAGTGTGGACTTTGGTTGACTTGCCCGATGATCGGCAAGCAATAGAGAATAAATGGATCTTCAAGAAGAAGACTGACGCTGACGGTAATGTTACTGTCTACAAAGCTCGACTTGTTGCAAAAGGTTTTCGACAAGTTCAAGGGATTGACTACGATGAGACCTTCTCACCCGTAGCGATGCTTAAGTCTGTCCGAATCATGTTAGCAATTGCCGCATTTTATGATTATGAAATTTGGCAAATGGATGTCAAAACTGCATTCCTGAATGGATTTCTGGAAGAAGAGTTGTATATGATGCAACCAGAAGGTTTTGTCGATCCAAAGGGAGCTAACAAAGTGTGCAAGCTCCATCAATCCATTTATGGACTGGTGCAAGCCTCTCGGAGTTGGAATAAACGCTTTGATAGTGTGATCAAAGCATTTGGTTTTATATAGACTTTTGGAGAAGCCTGTATTTACAAGAAAGTGAGTGGGAGCTCTGTAGCATTTCTGATATTATATGTGGATGACATATTACTAATTGGAAATGATATAGAATTTCTGGATAGCATAAAGGGATACTTGAATAAGAGTTTTTCAATGAAAGACCTCGGTGAAGCTGCTTACATATTAGGCATTAAGATCTATAGAGATAGATCAAGACGCTTAATTGGACTTTCACAAAGCACATACCTTGACAAAGTTTTGAAGAAGTTCAAAATGAATCAAGCAAAGAAAGGGTTCTTGCCTATGTTACAAGGTGTGAAGTTGAGTAAGACTCAATGCCCGACCACTGCAGAAGATAGAGAGAAAATGAAAGATGTTCCCTATGCTTCAGCCATAGGCTCTATCATGTATGCAATGCTGTGTACCAGACCTGATGTGTGCCTTGCTATAAGTCTAGCAGGGAGGTACCAAAGTAATCTAGGAGTGGATCACTGGACAGCGGTCAAGAACATCCTGAAATACCTGAAAAGGACTAAGGATATGTTTCTCGTTTATGGAGGTGACAAAGAGCTCATCCTAAATGGTTACGTTGATGCAAGCTTTGACACTGGTCCGGACGATTCTAAATCGCAAACCGGATACGTGTTTACATTAAACGGTGGAGCTGTCAGTTGGTGCAGTTCTAAACAAAGCATCATGGCGGGATCTACGTGTGAAGCGGAATACATAGCTGCTTCGGAAGTAGCAAATGAAGGAGTCTGGATGAAGGAGTTCATATCCGATCTAGGTGTCATACCTAGTGCATCGGGTCCAATGAAAATCTTTTGTGACAATACTGGTGCAATTGCCTTGGCAAAGGAATCCAGATTTCATAAGAGAACCAAGCACATCAAGAGACGCTTCAATTCCATCCGGGATCTAGTCCAGGTGGGAGACATAGAGGTTTGCAAGATACATACGGATCTGAATGTAGCAGACCCGCTGACTAAGCCTCTTCCACGAGCAAAACATGATCAGCACCAAGGCTCCATGGGTGTTAGAATCATTACTGTGTAATCTAGATTATTGACTCTAGTGCAAGTGGGAGACTGAAGGAAATATGCCCTAGAGGCAATAATAAAGTTATTATTTATTTCCTTATATCATGATAAATGTTTATTATTCATGCTAGAATTGTATTAACCGGAAACATGTGTGAATACATAGACAAACAGAGTGTCACTAGTATGCCTCTACTTGACTAGCTCGTTAATCAAAGATGGTTGTGTTTCCTAACCATGGACAAAGAGTTGTTATTTGATTAACGGGATCACATCATTAGGTGAATGATCTGATTGACATGACCCATTCCATTAGCTTAGCACCCGATCGTTTAGTATGTTGCTATTGCTTTCTTCATGACTTATACATGTTCCTATGACTATGAGATTATGCAACTCCCGTTTGCCGGAGGAACACTTTGTGTGCTACCAAACGTCACAACGTAACTGGGTGATTATAAAGGTGCTCTACAGGTGTCTCCAAAGGTACATGTTGGGTTGGAGTATTTCGAGATTAGGATTTGTCACTCTGATTGTCGGAGAGGTATCTCTGGGCCCTCTCGGTAATGCACATCACATAAACCTTGCAAGCATTGCAACTAATGAGTTAGTTGTGAGATGATGTATTACGGAACGAGTAAAGAGACTTGCCAGTAACGAGATTGAACTAGGTATTGAAATACCGACGATCGAATCTCGGGCAAGTAACATACCGATGACAAAGGGAACAACGTATGTTGTTATGCGGTCTGACCGATAAAGATCTTCGTAGAATATGTAGGAACCAATATGAGCATCCAGGTTCCGCTATTGGTTATTGACCGGAGACGTGTCTCGGTCATGTCTACATTGTTCTCGAACCGTAGGGTCCGCACGCTTAACGTTACGATGACAGTTTCATTATGAGTTTATGTATTTTGATGTACTGAAGGTTGTTCGGAGTCCCGGATGTGATCATGGACATGACGAGGAGTCTCAAAATGGTCGAGACATAAAGATCGATATATTGGAAGCCTATATTTGGATATCGGAATCGTTCCGGGTGAAATCGGGATTTTACCGGAGTACCGGGGGGTTACCGGAACCCCCCCCCCCCGGGGGTGATTGGGCCTACATGGGCCCTAAGGGGGAAGAGGAAAGGAGGCAAGAGGTGGCTGCGCGCCCCTCCCCTCCCTAGTCCGAATAGGACAAGGAGAGGGGGGAGGCTCCCCGCCCCTTTCCTTTCCCTCTTCCTACTCTTTCCCACTTCTCCTTCTCCAACTAGGAAAGAAGGGAGTCCTACTCCCGGTGGGAGTAGGACTCCCCCTTGGCGCGCCCTCCTTGGCCGGCCGCCCCCTCCCCTTGGCTCCTTTATATACGGGGGCAGGGGGCACCCTAGAACACACAAGTTGATCTTCGTGATCGTTCCTTAGCCGTGTGCGGTGCCCCCTTCCACCATATTCCACCTCGGTCATATTGTAGTGGTGCTTAGGCGAAGCCCTGCGACGGTTGAACATCAAGATCGTCACCACGCCATCGTGCCGATGGAACTCCTCCCCGAAGCTTTGCTGGATCGGAGCCCGGGGAGCGTCATCGAGCTGAACGTGTGCCAAGAACTCGGAGGTGCCGGAGTAATGGTGCTTGGATCGGTTGGACCGGGAAGACGTACGACTACTTCCTCTACGTTGCGTCAACGCTTCCGCTTCGGTCTACGAGGGTACGTAGACAACACTCTCCCCTCTCGTTGCTATGCATCACCATGATCTTGCGTGTGCGTAGGAAATTTTTTGAAATTACTACGTTCCCCAACATCGGCGTCATCTGGCTGGTGTAGATGATGCCAGGGCCGCGTGGGATCAGTGATGCGAAGCCAGAGCCACCTAACCCGGAGGGAGATGCCGGTGCATTGAAGGTCACGCACGCCAAGGCCCCAAGCTCGAGGGGGTGGCACACTTTTTGTGAGTTAACCAGACAGGTGCCAGAGCGGGCCTCCTTGCGTCCATGCCATAGGAGATCATGGATTAGCCGGTCGATGAGCCTCAGGATGGATGGCGAGAGGGCCATGGCCAGTAGCAGGTGGATGGGCATGGCACTCAGGACATGCCGAACAAGGGCGAGGCGCTCGCCACGAGACAGTAATAAAACTTGCCAGGTGCCAAGGCGCTTGGCCATCTTCTCCATGAGGGGTAGCAACGCCAACGTGGGAACCTTCCTGGTGGAGAGCGGAAGTCCAAGATATTGGATGGGGAAGTGTGCGGTCTGGCAAGAGAGCATCACATCGGCATTGGTGGCTGACTCATCCGTGCAACAAATGGGCGTCGCGGAGCACTTAGCGAAGTTTGTCTTGAGGCCAAAAGCTTGACCGAACACCTTGAGAATGCCCTGCACGGCCCGGAGGTCATGCTCGTCGGGGTGGTAGAATAGGACGACGTCGTCCGCAAATAGTGAGATGCTGGGAATAGCGCGCCTAGTCGTAAGGCGATGGAGAATGCCACGACTAGTGGCGTGCTGGACCAAGGTGTTGAGCACGTCAATAACCAGGACGAAAAGCATGGGCGAAATTGGGTCGCCCTGCCGCAGTCCGCTAGCATGATCAATGTGTGGTCCGGGGGTTCCATTGATGAGCACTCTCGTGGAGGAGGTCGAGAGGAGGATTGCCACCCAAGCGCACCATCTCCGCCCGAAGCCAAGGTGATGAAGGACCTCGAAGAGGAAGGGCCAGGAGACGGTGTCAAAAGCCCGGGCGATGTCGAGTTTGAGGAGGACTCGCGGTGCCTTGAGGTTGTGGAGGAGGCGCGCTGCTTGCTGGATGAGCATGAAGTTGTCGTGAACGCCATGCCCGGCGATGAACGCACTCTGATTGACAGACACAATGTTGCTGAGGTGGGGGGCCAGCCTCAGGGAGAGCTCCTTTGTGAATAGCTTGGCCAGGAGGTGTATCAGGCTGATGGGGCGGTAGTCAGAGAGGAAGGAGGCGTCGGCCTTCTTCGGGAGTAGAGTTAGGAGTGCTTCGTTAAGTTTGTGGAATCCACGTCCATTCATCAAGTAGAGCTTGTGGAAAACCTCGCAGATGTCGTGCTTGACGATGTCCCAGCACGCGTGAAGAAACTCCACCGTAAATCCGTCCAGGCCCGGCGCCTTGCCTGTTGGTAGCCGCTTGACGGCCGCCCAAACCTCGGACTCGGGGAATGGTGCGTCAAGTCCAGACATGTCGAAGGCCGGATGGTGGATGGCCTGGAGATCAATGGAGGAGGTGCGGGCCTCGTGGGAGCCGAGGATCGCGGCGAAGTGCTCGAATGCCATGCGGCCCATGTCAGCATGGTCAGGCACCATGCTACCATTGTCGTTGAGCTGGAATATGTGGTTTTTCTGTCGGCGATGCGCAGCGTGTATTTTGAGGAAGGCGGTGCTGGTGTCTCCCTCCCTGAGCCAACGGAACCGGTTGCGCTGGCGCGCGATCGATCTCTCGAGAGAAGCTAGTCCTAGGTATGCACCCTTCAGCCTGTGAAGGAGCCAAGCCTCGGCCTCGGAGAGGGTGCGAGTGTCTTGCGCGGCGTCGAGGCACGCAATTATTTCCTTGGCGAGGAGGATCTGCAATGAGACATCCCCAAGTCTCTTAGCGCCCCAGCTTTGCAAGCTGCGCGCCGTGGCCTTGAACTTCGCAAAGACCCAGCGGAAGGGGTCGGGCTAAGGTCCAACACCATTCCAGGCAGCCGAGACGACGTCGAGGAATCCATCCCATTTGACCCAGAAGTGTTGAAAGTGAAAGCGCGAGCGGCCATGCGCACGGGGTATGCAATCAAGCACAAGCGGACAATGGTCCGAAGTAGTAGTAGCCAGGCACTGGAGAACACAGTGCGGGTGAGCCGAGTCCCAGTCAGGGGTGCATAGAACGCGGTCATTGCGAACAAGCATTGGCCATCTTTGTTCATTCCACCAAGTGTACCGTCGGCCGTGGAGGTAGATGTCTCGCAGCTCGAGGTTGGAGATGAAACGTCTAAATCGGTTCATGATTGGCCTGTTGTGCCTATCATTGTTCTTATCCTCGGCCTAAAGAATCATATTGAAGTCTCCCCCAAGGAGCCATGGGCCGGCACAAGTATCACGCTCGTCTTGTAAGTCAGAGAGAAATGCTAGCTTAGCAAGGTCATCCTGCGGACCATAGACTCCGGTGAGCCACCAGTGTTGGTCTCCTGCGGGGGGTGTCGCAAGCGCAGTATGTGGTGCTCCCCTATGGAAGGATGGGACAAAGTAATGAGATCATGTTGCCAAGCCAGAAGGATCCCGCCCCTAGTCCCGTCCGCCGACAGGAAGAAAAAATCCTAGAATTGTGGACCCAGGGTCTCGACCACAATCGGCAACAAGATAAAACTCATCTTAGTTTCAAGAAGGCAGCGCTCGGACTCCTTCCATTAGGAATCCATTACGTCTACCCACATGGTGCATGGATCCGGCGGGTAGGTGTGCCATCGCTGCCTCATCGGAGGCGGTGTGGTCCGTCTGTTTCCAAACACGGTGACGGACGTGCAACCCCTCTGTTGGCGCGCCGAGGCCATGGACACACCATGGGCGTCGTCCAACGCAAACATGGTGCGGCGTGCCCGCTGTGATAGGCCACGAGCACAGGAGGCGACGGCAGCCCTCACGTCGGTGGACATTGGAGAGGCGGAGTCGCATTCTCTAGCGCACCACTGATGCCCTGCAACCCCGCGCGCCGCACGCGTGTCGTCGTGGATGTCGGCGGCTCCTCCCGGGACGGATCCATCGTCGATCTGACGTCCATCGGCACCGTTCGGGTTCCAGGCTCCGGTGAGGAAGAGTAGGGCATGAGAGACGGCGGCGCCTTGAGTCCCATGAGCCGGCTCGTGTTCCATGCCCTACTCTACCTTACTGTCGACCGGACCAACACTCCGAGCTGTGCAGCCGGCCGCGGGACATGGGCATGGCGGAACTGGACGAGCTCCGCTTAAAGATCGTTTTATGTTGCATGTAATAATGTGTGTTTGAGGTTTCTAATTTGAGACTCTGGTTGCATAATCAAATATTTGAGGTGTGAGGGGTCGGAATTACAAGTCCGGCTGTAGATGCTCTTAGCACATTGGCGGGTCCTGGCGGGACGCCGCCATGCACCCTAGATGGAAGTATGAAAGTCAGGAATGCACGTAAGGGGGACTAACAAATTAAGAAGCCCCCTATCCCTCCGGGGCCGCTCGCGCGGGCGGCTCCGGAGGCGAACCCTAGCCCCCGAGCGCACCCCCTTCTCTGTGCCCCCCTGGCCGCCGCCGGCGGTGGTGGCGGCGCCCGGCCGTCAAAGGCGGCGGGCGAGTTCTGCAAGCCCTGATGGGCCTTCTTCGCGCGGAGAAGGGTGTCTCACGGGCGGCGCGGTGGCGGTTGGATTCCGGTGAGGTGGCACATGGCGGGGAGCGCGGTGGAGAGGCGGAGCGTGGTCGCAAGGCGGTGCGGGCGGCTGTCTTCTTCGGGTGACGTGTTGGGAGCCGGAGGTTGCGGTGCAGGGTCCTGGTGGAGGTGGATCTCGGTCAGGTGCGGCGGCCGGGAGCGGCGGTCGGGACGCGCGGCACGCCTCCTGCTTTCGGCGGACGTGGCTCGAGGAAGGCGCCCCCTTTTGGGGTGTTGGGGGCGGCGTGGTCTGGATCTTGCCAGAGGCCGGAGCGGGGTCTCGTGCAAGGCAGCTCTAGTGGGCACGCGCGGTCGCGGCGGGCGGCTCGGCGCGCCTGCTCCTTCCCAGCTAGGCCCTGAGCTGCAGTAGCGGCATGGATGGCGGCCAGGTGATGGTGTGGCCAGCCCATGCCTATGGGTGCAGTGGATCTGGGCGGCACTGAAGGTCTGAACCTGGAGAAGTGTTCCTTCGACCGTGCAGGTGCTGATTGGTGGTACGCGTGCTCTCGGCCGTGTGAGGGATCGGTGTTCCGCGGTGGTTTGATCACGATGGCGAGGTGATGCCGCAGCGGCGGTGTGACCCCAACAGTTGGGCCTAATCTGTTGACAGAGGGTGGAGGTGCGCGATGGTTCGGATGAAAATCCTGCTCGTCTTCAGTCGGAGCTGGCGACGACGGTGCCCGTGGGTGTCGTTTCCCTCCTTGGAGGCGTCGCTATGGTGTGTCGGCATCTCCCTTTCTTGGTCGGGTTGTGGTCTTCGGGCGAAAGCCTTTGGTCCGTTGCAGGACCGGCGATGGCGGCGGTGTGGCGTCGTTCCTCTGTTGACAGCATCGCAGGTGAGGACTTGGCTTACGTACTGTTTGTGGTTCTCCGGTGCTTGCCGCTGTTCGAGCTGATTTTCATGGGCGCTATGCACGCAGCCGCCGGCGTATCCAAGACGATGGCTTTCACGGGTCCGACCGAGTCCTGCTATCCACTCGCCGTCTCCTCTTAGGCATCCAAGGGTGGGTAGTGCGTTGGCAAGGAGTTTCCGGTTAGAGTTGTTGCTTCGAGGAGGCCGGCTTTTGTTGTGACGTGGCTAGATGATTGGTCTAGGACAGGCATTTTGTGTTGTGTTTGTATTTGTCGCGATGGAGTGTGGAGTTCGAGCTATACTTGTTGTTCGCAACAAGTTATAGTTTCTTGTACAATATTTCTGTCTTCTATAAAAATATGATATGCCTAGGCGTACTCTCGAAAAAAAAAGGAATGCACATAATCTGTCAAAAAGAAAAAGGAAAGCAGAGAGGCATGCATGACTTGTGAATGTATACATAGTACTCTCGCTAGATGTGCAGGAGCGATGACGATCACGGACGTCCCGCGTGCATGAATTTATACGAGGAGGTTGAACCGTTGAACAGTTAAACTATTACTCCTTCCATTCTAAAATATAGTGCGCCCGTGCTTTCCGAGGTTAAATTTTGACCATAAATTTAACGAACAAAACCGACTGCGACGGGAGAAAAAATTACATAATTAAAAACTTCTTTCGAATACGAATTCACTGATATAACTTTTGCATCCGCCGCAATCAGTTTTAATAGTTAAACTTACGATTAAAGTTAAAGCACGTGGATAAAAGAAACACTACATTATATAATGAAGGAAGTACTGTACTTACTAGCATGCAGCGATGACCAAGAAAAGATACCGCGACCTCGATCTCCTGGGTCCTAGGCCCCCACAACAAGAGAGTAAGTACAGGGCCACTGACACAACTGAACAGAACAGAAGCGTCGGTGCAGAGCAAACACGCGTCCGGGTGGATATACCGGTGAAACTAAAAGCCACGTCACGGGCCCACCTGCAGTGGGACTCGTGTGCCCTGTGGCCTCGGCAAAACTCCTCGCCTCGTAGCGTCGCAGTCGCAGTCGCGTCTCCTCTTCCTCGCTTCTGCTTCCAAGTTCAGTCTCCCTTCCCTTCTTCAGGAAGCAAACAGCCGCTCGATCCTCCACGCAAATCCCCGCCTCTGGAGAACCTCAACGATTCCGGCCAGCTACTGCGTCGCGGCAGGGCGGAGGCCGACGCTCGCCGCCGCCGCAAACCCGCGCGCGCGCTGCCCGCTCCAGCCCGGCGAGATGCTGGGGGAGTTCCTCTCCAGGGTCCTCCTGTAAGTCCTCTGCTACTCCGTTCCATCGCTCTCGCCGTACCCGTTGGACCGACCGATCAATGGGGGAATGCATGTGAACGAATGAATGAATGATCCGATGTCGTGCGCGTGGCTCCTGGCGAACCGGGGACGCCATTGACGCTGCAGGCTGCTGTTCGGGTACGCGATGCCGGCGTTCGAGTGCTTCAAGACGGTGGAGGCGCGCCCCAACGACGCGCACATGCTCCGCTTCTGGTGCCAATACTGGTACGTTCTCCAACATTTGGTCAACCAACTTTACCACTGACCCAACGCCATTAGAATTCAGAAATGGATCGGTTGCCTGGTTCACCTGCTTGTGCTTCTACTCTCTGCTCGTCGAGTCGAACTGTTTTTTTTTCCTTCGAAAAAAAAAACAGAGGAGGAAGCGTGAGATGCAAAACTTGGATGGGTTGCGTTGCTTTTCTCCTTCTTCTTTCCACTTATGTGATACCATGCATGATGGTAACTTTAGTTCTCGTTCTTTCAGCCTTTTTATTGATGGCCTTGTTTTTTTATGTGTATCTCGGCAAAGGTTCATGTGCGGCGATATAATGCCAACTTTTCTTTTCTGCATCACTTTAATTTTGTTTAGATAAGGTGCAGTTTTAGGTGGATGTTAGGTGTCTGAGATACTTTCCACTGCTGACTCTGACGACATATTATCGGCAAATTATGAGTAGCTGATTTAGGAGATGCTCCTACATTATTGATCACTATATGTCCAATTGTGTGCTGCTTGGCGTTTTGGCATTATAATAAAGGTGCGCACTAGTATACTATTCCACATTTGCGCCCTATGTCTCTAGACACCGGAGGCGTAATAGTACAATTTGATCATATATCAATGCGCTGTTCTGAGCAGGTGGTGTATTGCACTGGAATTTTAGGTCTCTAGAGTTGTTCAGTTGTATGGTCCTGAATTCATGTTACAATTTGCCATGCAAAAATAGCCAGAAATGTGGATACCCAATCAGTAAAATAGCAAAAGGTTGATTATAATCATCAATTACTATAATCTTCTTTTTTATTTTCCAGGAGCTTTATAAATTCATACCGTTTTTTGCGGGAATTATAAATTCATGCCTAGTTGTGAAAGTCAATAAAGGGGCACATATAATGGACTATTAACTTGTAGCGAAACAACTGATGAGTACCTAGGTGCAGGTAAAATTCCGATGGTTTAGTTGCAAGAGAGAAGTGCCTAAAATCATGTGGACGTGGAGTCAGTAACGGCTAGAGATATAAAATATCATGTTGCCTCACTGTTCCAAGTTGTTTCTGCATGTAATGCTCTTCTTTCAACTGACATTATCTGATTTGTTTGTATGTTACTACTTCTATGATTGTGCCTTTAGTCTTTACCATACTTAACCTTCGACTCTATCAATCTACATTCGGAAAAAAAATGTGTAGTGACCTAATGGGTTCCTTGTAGTGACTGTTGTCCAGACTTTGTTAGAACCTTGGAAAATCACTCCTACGTTGGGGCAAAATCAGACCATGGCACCCCCAACTCATCAACAAAGCAATGAAGAGTGAAGATAAAGCCTTGAAAGCAAAATTTATGTGATATCCTTTAGGCCTTGTTCGGTTAGACTGGGTTTGGAGTGGTTTGAAAGAGATTGGAGGGGATTAAATCCCTTGCAAGTCAAAATCTACCTCAAACCCCCCCAATCCCCTCCAATCCCTGTGGGGAGGGGATTAAACGAACAGGGCCTTAGCTTTTTTTTGCGGGGTAGTGATTTCCTTTAGCTTGACCTGCCCAAGAAATTGTTTGTGGTTGCACCATGAAAGGAGAGTCTGTAAATAATGGAATATTTAAGGAATGATGCTAGAACAGATTCCTTATAATCGTTCCCAATATACACCACAAGAAAAAAACAGTAGTCCTTATATTTTGTGCACACACGCTGACAAACAGCGCGTATAAGTGAACCACTTGTCAGTATCCTATGATTTTTTAAGGAATGAGCCTCATATTCCTTAAATGTAAGGAATATGGTGGTGGTTTAAGATTTGAAGGATAAGAATAAGTGAGAGTGAGTATTTTCTGCACAGTGGTTCTTTTTAAGAAATGGTGGTGTTTCCAAGAAATCTGCTACAGATGCACTTAGTGCCATAAACTGTAAATTTTTTTTAAATTTGTCGGGCTATTTTAAATGCATTGTTACACACCAGCTAGTATGGGTGAAACCGATGCGACTACAATCGGATAAGCTTAAATTGTATCCTATTTTACATTCTTTTCGAAATTGGAAGCGGGACATATAGTGGTCGGATGTAGTTCAATATCGAACTCTATCGGATTATGTTGGATTCGAACATGGTATGATGATGGATGAGACTTTGGTTGGAAACAAACATACACCACATGCTGATGCGATGAATTTAATATTAATAAAAAACATATGATTAAAGACCAAAATGTTATACAATGTGGCTTAACAATTCAAGACACGTATGTCTAAACAGAGATATTGCCAACAAAACTACACGGGTACACATAATTTGAACGGGTACACATAATACAAACGTATATGCAATTAACATGTTTTAAACTAAAATTATATTACCTCCTTTCAGGTTTATTAGGCCAGCACATATCCCTAGATTAACAATTTGAACAATGTAGTACAAATTATGTATCCCAAAAAGTATATCATCAGAAACTTCAAATGGTATATTTTCTAGTTGTATAAATTTTAGGATATATTACTTGCATTATAATGGTTAAATTTTCAATCTAGGGATAAGTGCAGGCCTACTAAACTGAAAGGAGGTATTATAATTTTATTTTAAAATATGTTAATTAATATTATTGATATAGAAAATACCCACTCTAGCAGATTTAATATTTATGTGTTAGATAAACAATTAGCTATTATTAATATTTATGCACACAAAACACACATACAGTACAATACTAGAAGGTGGTAATAGTCTATAATAAATACTAATAAGCATATGTGCTATCTGATAGTCAAAGATAACATCCACATATTGTAAGTTAATAGTTTAGTTTTTTACCAAATCGTTTAACCATATTTGAAAGGTTGGACAATCCGACTATAAGAATTAGGATTATACTGATACCATTGTATATTAGTGACAATAATCAATAAATCATACTATACCTTATCCTAACAACCCGGGCTTGGGTTCAGAACAGATGATGTTCAGATGTCAAAATGTCTTACCATATCTGAGACCGTAGGATTTGAAAAAAGTTTTTGATGTAAAATTATCTTAATAACCATTTTCATCTTTACTGGCCAGCACTTTTGTGCTTAAGCTTGTCGTCTCTTCTTGTGCTGAATCTAAGTATGTGTTGCCCTCCTAATAGTTAAGTTGGTGGACACTTTTCAGGATCATAGTGGCCATGGTGATAGCCGTCGAGAGCTTCATCTCATGGTCAGCTAAATCAATTCCATTTGCAAGATCTTTTCCCCGCTCTGTTTCAAAGCTCCCTTCTCATCTGTGCACGCATGCTATAATTTGTCGATACCAGGATGCCGATGTACGGAGAAATCAAGCTGGCTTTCTTTGTGTACCTGTGGTACCCCAAGACAAAGGTGAGGAAGCACATCCATTCCTTAACATTTCCCCCAAGAAAACCGAAAAACAAGACACAGCAACAATTGCATGATCTTCTTCTTATATGGACCTTCAGGGCAGCGACATCGTGTACGACACCTTCCTCCGGCCCATGGTGATGCAGTACGAGCCGAACATCGAGCAGAGGCTGCTGCATCTGAGAGCCAGATCGGGGCAGCTGCTCACCTTCTACATTCAGAACTTCGCTGACAAAGGGACGGCCTTCTTCATGGATGTCCTGCGATCCGTCGTTTCTGACGAACCTGCAGCATCAGTTTCAGAGGTAACTAGACAAGTGATTACCCCGTCAAACACAAACATTAACTTTATCTATATATATAGACAGTCATCTCTGTTCTCTTGCATGGTGGCATAACGCAGGTAGTATAGCTCATAGTACTTCGTAGTAGTTTGATGTCGTCTCTTACGATGAGATTTGAACTATTTTTCATTCCTCATCAGTTGCTCTGCTCCTCATCTAATGGCACAGCCAGAAATCGTGTACCAATAAAGCCTCCACCACTCCAGATCTGTTGTAATTCCAACTACCGTCAAACAAAATTGCTAGGCAATAAATTAACATTCCCGTTTCTGCTAGACCAACCCCTCACAGGTCCTCCTCTCCAACTGTACCCACTTTGGCAAAAATTTCCATCTATGGGCAGTGCCAACTAATAGTACCAAGGCCAGAGCGAGCACTATCTGGCCAGAGTGCCTCCTATTCCTTCTCTGTATCGAATAAATCGATGACCCGACGAAGAGTATGAAACCCACTGCCTGCACTTCATAATAATATGAAAATTGGCGGTGTATATCAGACTAGATGTAGCACCTCTGTTATGTATTCTTATTAGTAATAAGATATATAAACGAGACCCAAATTGGGTGCGCAGCTTCGCTGGCTGCAGGCTACTCATCCCCTTGTGCTCGATCTTTTAACTCGTGATGACGTATCTAGCCCAAGCACATCACCTCGCTGATCGTTGTCAGCTCTCACTGCTTTTGGTCCAAACCTGGGCCCAGAGGACAGACAGCGACGGCCAACATAGGAAGCCGTCGTCGTGGCTCGCGCGCACGTTCCGCGAGAGCATCAAGCTTGAGGATAGACTCGTGCCCCACCAACCAATCGGCCATGTGCGTGCACGAATCTTGAAGGTGCAACGTTAGCAGTACTAGGGACGATGTTATTTGACAATGATCAGTTCTCTCATCTCTGATCTCTTCAACCTTTTGCATGTGCGCCAGAGGAACAAGAAGTCGTCCGGGTGGGGCCCCTTCGCCACCAAACGCCGGCCGCCGTCGCCTCCGCGACAAGAGTCCATCTTCGGCGGCCCCGCCGACCTTGACGCCGCCGCCGTGGCCCAGGTTATCCGCGCTTCCATGGCCGGCGCCAAGCCGGCCCGGCGACAGTACAGTGGGAAGTACTAACGCGCTGGGAGAAGTAGTTGCTCCAGAGGCAAGTACTAGGGGATGATCATGTACATAGATTGGATTAAACAGTGAAAGAAGGCACAGGTGGTCTAATGGAGAGTACATAGCAAATTAAATCCAATGTGAAGTTTACACTTGGGTGACTGTATGATGAACATGATAGAATTTGCTTTTCCTTTCCATTGTTGAATCTCGTTTTCTCCTGCACAATTTGTTCTTCGGATCGCCATCATAAATCTTCGAGTTCACGGCAACCGAAAAAGACGAACAAGATAGTAGACTAAAAAATAGCTAGCCTTGTGTTGGTGTTGGAGATAATCATCTTTTGTTCTTATAATCCTACCAAAATATTTACATGAATTGCAACCATGATCAAAACTCGAACAAGTCGATTGCTTCTTCTGTTCTAAATACACGGACACGGAGAAAAGAGCGAGAAAAAGGACTGGAAAAGACAAGCAAGAGAGGCAAAAAAAAGTTGACCAAGAACCGTAAGGCTCACGCCGAGGTCACCGCGTGAAGAACGCCCCGACAAAGCCGAGACAGCCGAGGACAAGGCGGCAGAGGGGGCCGCGCCTCCGCCGGCGCAACCTGCCGGGGTCCTCCCGCGCGGATGGCGTGAGCTGCAGGTACGCGTACGCCGCGTGCTTCACGAGCGGGTGGCGTATCATGTGCACGTCCCCGCCGCCTCCGGCCCCGTCCGCGGGGGAGTGAGCCTGCTTGGCCGCGGCGTACTCGGGCGACGAGATGATGTCGCGGAGGCTGGTGTATCCCCCCTCCTCGCCGCTGGGGATCTCGATCTCCGGCGGCACCCACCGCCCCTTCATCCCGGACGAGCTACTCTTCTTGGCCGGGCGCCAGTGCCGGAGCTCGAAGTCGCCGGTGGTAGCACCCGCCCCGTTCGCTAGCCGGTGCCGCCGCCGCAGCGGCGACCGTGACGGAGGCTCCAGCACGGCTGCCACCGCCGTTACCATGGCGCGATCAGTTGGGATCGCGCACAGCTGGTGGCGCTGCCTGGTGCGAGCTGGAGCAGGGGAGGAGAAGATTTCTCGTTGTGTCTTTTCAACAGAAAAAGTAGATTTCTCGTAGTGGAGACGAATAATTCCAGAGCGGGTTGTTTTATAGTAGTACTACTAGTATATAGAACTGGAAAATGATTGGCTGGGGGGAGGTGGATCGGCCCACATGGCAGTGGGAAAGTAGACGTGGGTGTGCCTGAGAAATGGTGAGGAATTAGGGAGGGACAGGAGTGGGAGACGGGTGAGGATTTTCGGGCGTGGACGGCGAGACGGCGGCCTGGTGCGTGGCGATGCCTGGGTGGGGCCCGCTACGCGGCGAATTGTTGGGCCCACGTCGTCCATGGCCACGGCTATTTGTGTTTGAACTTTGAAGATGAAGATGTAGCCGTGGTCAACACGGATATATCACGGGCTCCATTTCGTTTTCGAAAACGAGAGATGGTTACAACGCGGAAAAAAGTATACAAAGAAAAGAAAAGTGGCCAGACTCGCTGTCTCGGAGAGACATCTATTTTAATGAAGGATCCGAATAGCTAGCCATCGTCAACTGTAGGGAGGTGCTTGGTTCGACCAATTTGTATCGTTATCTGATTACACCGCATTCTCATACTGTTAATCGCGTTTGGTTTGGTCAGCTCGTAAACCAATAACGAGGTAAATAGTTCATGCCCTCAAGTCGGTTCCATCGATCAATCCCTCTGCCAACGATCCCCTCTGCCACGATTCTTCTACGTCAAATCAAGCACTGCAGGGGGTGGCGATGGATAACCGATCTCGGTGGCGCCATGCCAAGAGCACCACAATGATGGCCTTCATCGACCCCCTTCTCTACTCGTGGTGCCGCTTCATCTTCGGGCCACATGTTATCCTTCTCCAGCGTTCTCTTCCGCCCTCTAATTGTCCTTCATCTCCCCTCCAGTTTTCAGTTGTATTCAGGTTTTATTGCACAAACAAATGCTATGAAGTAAATCGATACCTTTATTGATCGGAACCAAACAAAATAGTAGCTGAATCAGTTACGCCCATTCTCCACTGTAACCTCATACGAGTCCCTTTGTCGTCACCATTGTGTGAACCAATGCCTCCTAGGAGGAACCTGGGTGAACGATTCGTTCATCTCAGGAAGAGCGGTCAAACAAACCATTGTGTTCCCTTTTCGACGTCCGGTGCAGCGCTTGTCCATGTGAACCCTCAGCTGTCACATGAAGCATCTAGGGGAAAAGAGCTAAGCCTAATTAGGTCATTTTTTAAAACTTCGCGAAAAAGTAAATAAATCCGGTGCATAAATTGCCATGATGTACTCTCATTTGTTCTAAAAAACCATGAAAAACAAAATAAAATTGATGCATGCTATACTTTATGAAACTGCCATCCTCTAGAAGTCAACCATTGTATATTTAAAACCAAAATATGACATGTTATGTACCAAAACCAAAATTATCATGCTCTAATTTGTTAAACATCATAATTGGTCCAATGGGAACTTCAAGAGAAAAAATGTTTTATCTAGATATGTCCAATCAAATTGCCATGGTCCAAAGATGAAAAAAAATTGTAAAAGGCGCGAAAAATTGCCAAGAGTATAATTAATAAAATTTATATGCTCTTAATAAGAAAAATTGACATGTTCTTAGTAATAAAATTGTCATGCTCTTAATAATAAAATTGCCATGAAATAATTGATAAAACTTCCCAAAGGCCATGGTAACATTACAAAAAAGACCTAGAATTGCCATGTTTGGAGGACAAAACAATATGGATTTTTCATGGGATCATGAGAATTTTTTTTCTCTAAAAATTACCATGTGTACAAAACAAACTTGACATGTGAAAAACTTTACAAAAAAATGTTTAAACATTGCCATGTGACAAGTCCAAAAAAATTATAAATATGACATGTACTTTTTCTTTGAAAAATTGTCATGTACCTAAAACAATAAGATTGCATATTTTCTCCACCAAGTAAAATGGAAAATGACAAGGCTGTGTTCGCTTCACAGGATTTTGAAACTTTTCCAGAGGAATGTTCATTCCATAGTTTTATTTGTAGCGTTTGGATCAAAGGAAACATCTACAATACCCCTATGGGAAGGTTCGCTCATAGTGGTCATTCCAAAGGACTGTGTAAATCTGGTCTGGTCTCTTTTTTGGGCGGAGGCTTGAGGCAGCCACCGTGCAAACTGAATAAAAAAAAATACTTTCACATGGCAGTGAGAGAAGCTAAACCCGCATGCAGTGAATAAAATATTATATATTGTTGCATTACTAGTACGAATACAGGGTTTCCAATGAACCGAACACCTCTCCTTTTCCCTTTAGTCTGTTTTGGGTCACGCAGGATTGCACTATACAACCAACTCCATTCATGCACTTTTTTATATTCTTTTGTTTTTCTTACCTGTGTACCGAACGGGGCCTAAAAGGAGGAACCGGGATTCAATCCCAGGTTTCCTGGGAGTCGGCTCCCCTGACGTGCCGTTGCACACACTGGCATGTGGACCTGGGTCCACATGTCAGTGGCCCCACGTCAGGGGCAGTACGTCAGACAATCCAGGTCCGGTTTCCTGGATGGAAGCTTTACGAGCTAGCCAATCTGGTGGACACTCTGTTGCGAATGAGTTTTCATATATGACCTAGCGAGGTCCTTTGTGCCAAGATCCATGCAGGTGATCCGGTGACAGGCATAGCGTTCGCTTGAACATGCTAGAAAGTTGATGTTCGCCCAATATCATTTTCGTTAATGAACTGCTATTTTCTATCATTTGATTTAAAGCATGCAAATTTTTTTTCTAGCGCATCCTAGTGCGTGGTCGTCGTTTTTTTGCATGGGCGCTTTCTGTGTCATTAGGTTTACTAGTAAATGTGTGCGTTCAATGCACATTCATATTATGCAAGACATTAGCTGTATTGCTCACCATTAGGCAAGATATAAATTGCATGTTAATATTAGATATGATATAATTACTTGGTTAATGATGACACTGATATTATGCATGATA
Organism: Triticum urartu; assembly: GCF_056163025.1. Classification (NCBI taxonomy): domain Eukaryota; kingdom Viridiplantae; phylum Streptophyta; class Magnoliopsida; order Poales; family Poaceae; genus Triticum; species Triticum urartu. Next base: position 118,315,811 of record NC_141876.1, on the reverse strand, counting down.
TTAATTAGTAGATGGTGCTAAATATGTTTAGTTCTAGACATGTTTAACTTTAAACACCGAAGCGACGTAGACTATTGAATAGATGTGATTGAACGGATGAGATTTATTGAATCTCCGCGACTCGCTCTTTTTATATTGACACACATGTGTTGGGCCGTTTGGACCTTTTGGTTTTCATGTTTTTTGGGGCAGCTATTTTCCCATGTTTGTTGTGCTGCGATGTTTGTATTTTTCTTTACTTCATTTACTGAAGATCGTCTCAAGAAAAATAATTTCATTTTTTGAAGAGAGTTCTTTTTGTTCGAAAATACTGCAGAGAGTTCTCTCTCAACAAAAATGAAGAAAGTGGTTGAGTACAAATATTTACATTAAAGAGGAGTTGGTATGTTCGTCTCATATCCTCCCCGTTCCCCCTACATTGATTTTCTTCTCTTCATGCCTCCATGGTTTCTGTAGATTTTTTTTCAATAATCTCAATCGATGATGCAAAAAATAAAAACAAAGATGCATAGAGTAACATGAATAATCTGAACCAAATTGGTGCTTTCCTTTCCTTGTCCTACCCATTTCCTCAAAACAAAAAATAACGTACATAGAGTAAATTCGAGCAATCTAAACCAACTTGGTACTTTCCTTTCCTTTTCTTATCCTACTCGTTACCTCCCTCGACTCACTTGCTATTTTTTCTGCCGTACCTATCCCACATTCGTGAGATCTTGCAGTAATATGGAAACTAATATATTTTTTTCTAATTGACAAATTGAGACGTAGTACTCCTGTCTTTGCATTCCCCATATTACAAGGAAATTCAATATTCGGTCAGGTGCCCTGTCTAATACATTATTGTATATCAAACGAAATCTTCCTACACATATGTATGCCCTGTTGTAATACACGAGCAGTTTAGTTGCCCCATAAATAGTGAGGAATTATGGAGGGACAAGAGTGGCATTACAAATGACCCGTGAGGCTTTTGTTTCACCCCGTAAATGTATGGCCATTGTTGGCATGGGGCGGCAGTAAGGTGTGGTGGTTCCAAAATAATCTCGTATTTTGAATTTCTGTTTTTATCGCAGGGAAACATCCTAAGACGAGATATTTAGAAAATATGTTTTTCTGAGCTTTTCGCAAAACTTGCATGACCAATTGCATGTCCACTCTTGGACGCACAACTGGATGTGTTACAACCCGTGCACAATTGCACGCATCGCAACTGCAAAGGATGCAACACACCTGAAACTTAGTGGGAGGGAGGTGTCGCTAGGATGGGACGGACATGCATGTTGGGTTGTTTCCATTTTTAAAATTTCATTTTCTTCATTTTCAATTGCATGAAAGTAAGTAAACAACATCTCAAGCTAAGGTCCACCTTGCCATCATACATGTAGTCGTTGTCGCTTTCGTACGTGCGTGTGGCGAGGGTTAGAGCATCTCCACTCCCCTCCCCCCCCCCCTCCCCCCCAAGCCCCTCAAGCCCCTTTTTTATGGCCGGCTGGAAAAATTCGGGCCAGTCACATCCCCAGAAACTTATTTTTCGCTGGTCAGGACCGAATTTTGCGCCGGCGGACCCAGGCTGAACCCGACGCCGGGGGAAACAATTTTGGCGCGAAAACTGGTGGACCCGCCTAGTTAGCGGCCGCGCGTCTCCGAGAATCTTCATCGTACATCGCTTCGGTTTCCCGCAGGAATCAATGTGAAGGCTGCCGCCGGTCAACGTTCCATTGATTCACGGGCCGCACAGTGAAGGCGCGCCGCTGCGCGTCCCGCCCCCTCCCGTCACGCCTCCACACTACCGCCGCCTGCTCACCGTCCGCTCACCGCTATAAAAGCCACCCTCCCCATCGTTGGCCGTGCACTCTATAGCCTCTCTTTTGCCGCCGACGCTCTCTGCTCTCTCCTTCACTGCTAACGCCCTCTCTCTCCTCGTCTCCTCTACGATGTTCGAGCGCTTCCCCGGCGATGGAGCGGCGGCCAATGGCTTCGGCCGCCGCCACCTGCATGAGGCGGAGGCCCGTCTCCTCTACGAGGCGGACTAGCCGGCGCCGCCCGACATGCGGGTGCCGAGCGCGTGGAGGCTCAACGCTGGCGGTGTCTCGATTCCACCGCCGCCCTCCGATGCTGAATGGCGCACCGAGATCGCGCGCATCAGATCGTCGCTGCCGAAGCACGCACGGCAACAGTCGAGGTACGGCCCCGATAGCCACAACCTATGGACTGCGTACTTTGAGCGCCGCCACGCCGACCAGCTGGCGGCCATGAACGACGTTGAACCCCGCGGCCGCCACAACTCCGAGGGGCGGTGCCAATGGTGGGTCGTCTCTGGGCTTTCAAAATCTGGCCAGGTAAGAGAAAGTTCAAAACTCACGAGAAAGGATAATAACACTCAGATATGAGAGAGAGAGAGAAAGATAAGTAATAACGAACGTCATAATTACATATATCTACCCGCAAAAAAATAATTACATATATCCAATGCATTATTAGTGAAAATAGTTTTGGACACTAGACACAACAAGGACTGATAGCAAGGTTATCATACACACAGTCCTGCTTCAATAGCACACTGTCTGGACCCGAGATCAGCATTATGCAACTCTAGCCATTCCAATAGGAAATGCATATCAATGATTCCAAGGCCCTCCAAGCAACATGCACGTTATATCCATACACACACACACACAACATGCACGGCGTCTGGGTGAGAACACCAAGTATTGTCAGTCCCCGAGTAGGCAAATCAGGACCTAACAATTTTCCAAAACAATGAGGCGGCAAGCATCCCGCCAGCCGGCCGTCTGGCTCTAGGCCGGCTGGGCATGGCAGTAAGGCTCGACCCAGCCAGGCCGGTCCCGCTCAGGCCGACAAGATGACCAGACAATCCCTCCTCCTACGACTGGCGAACGTGGCTACAGTACTCATGTCACCCCAACCAAGGCAGGCATGGCTACAGTGCACCCGAGACCACGCCCAGAGTAGGCGGTGGCGACCCGACGCGGTCCTATAGCGAGTCGGTGCCCGCAATTTCGTGACGCAGGCAACGGCGTGCCACGGTGATGGGCCGTCGGTGGGTCCCAGCAGCCAGCGGGCCCTACTGGCCAGCATGAGGTGATGACACCGAGGTCCCACGCCCATGTATCTTTATCATTGTAACGGGGCCCGGTCTACAAGACCCCCAGGAGCCCTCCATGCAGGGATCATCTTCTTCCCCCGCACGCAATCCTTTACACACACAACCAAGAGAAGGAAAGAGCTACCTCTTCTTCCTCCTCCCATCAAACAGGTCCAGGAGCGCATTGTAATCACTCTATGAGATCCATCTAGTAGATCCGGCAGGACTAGGGGTTTTACCTCCCCCGGAGGGCCCTGAACATGGGTACATCGCGAGTCCCTCTCCTCTTGTCCCCGATCTCGCCTTCGGAACCCTCCGGCGTCCTTCGGCACCAACCACGTTCGATAAGCCTACTCATGGCATCTGCCGTGAGCACACCATGACAATTCGTGCCTACCATGGGGCCGTCCGCGGTGTCGGCCGAAGATTCATTCCGGACGAGACCCTTCACTCCCACCGGCGAGCTCATCGCGCACGGCTTGTGAAGGAAATATGCCCTAGAGGCAATAATAAAGTTATTATTTATTTCCTTATATCATGATAAATGTTTATTATTCATGCTAGAATTGTATTAACCGGAAACATAATACATGTGTGAATACATAGACAAACAGAGTGTCACTAGTATGCCTCTACTTGACTAGCTCGTTAATCGAAGATGGTTATGTTTCCTAACCATGAACAAAAGAGTTGTTATTTGATTAACGGGATCACATCATTAGAAGAATGATGTGATTGACATGACCCATTCCATTAGCTTAGCACCCGATCGTTTAGTATGTTGCTATTGCTTTCTTCATGACTTAAACATGTTCCTATGACTATGAGATTATGCAACTCCCATTTGCCGGAGGAACACTTTGTGTGCTACCAAACATCACAACGTAACTGGGTGATTACAAAGGAGCTCTACAGGTGTCTCCAAAGGTACATGTTGGGTTGGCGTATTTCGAGATTAGGATTTGTCACTCCGTTTGTCGGAGAGGTATCTCTGGGCCCTCTCGGTAATGCACATCACATAAGCCTTGCAAGCATTACAACTAATGAGTTAGTTGCGAGATGATGTATTACAAAACGAGTAAAGAGACTTGCCGGTAACGAGATTGAACTAGGTATTGAGATACCGACGATCGAATCTCGGGCAAGTAACATACCGATGACAAAGGGAACAACGTATGTTGTTATGCGGTCTGACCGATAAAGATCTTCGTAGAATATGTGGGAGCCAATATGAGCATCCAGGTTCTGCTATTGGTTATTGACCGGAGACGTGTCTCGGTCATGTCTACATTGTTCTCGAACCCGTAGGGTCCGCACGCTTAAGGTTTTGATGACAGTTATATTATGAGTTTATGCATTTTGATGTACCGAAGTTTGTTCAGAGTCTCGGATGTGATCACGGACATGATGAGGAGTCTCGAAATGGTCGAGACATAAAGATTGATATATTGGAAGCCTATATTTGGATATCGGAAGTGTTCCGGGTGAAATCGGGATTTTACCGGAGTACCGGGAGGTTACCGGAACTCCCCGGGAGGTATATGGGCCTTAGTGGGCTTTAGTGGAAGAGAGGAGAGGTGGCCAGGGCTGGGCCACGCGCCCCTCCCCCCTAGTCCGAATAGGACAAGGAGAGGGGGGCGGCGCCCCCCCCTTCCTTCTCTCTCTCCTCTTTCCCCCTCCCGAATCCTATTCCAACTAGGAAAGGGGGGGAATCCTACTCCCGGTGGGAGTAGGACTCCTCCTGGCGCGCCCTCCTCCTAGGGCCGGCCTCCTCCCCTTGCTCCTTTATATACAGGGGCATGGGGCACCCCTAGACACACAAGTTGATCTTCGTGATCGTTCTCTTAGCCGTGTGCGGTGCTCCCCTCCACCATAATCCTCGATAATATTGTAGCGGTGCTTAGGCGAAGCCCTGCGACGGTAGTACATCAAGATCGTTACCACGCCGTCGTGCTGACGGAACTCTTCCCTGACACTTTGCTGGATCGGAGTCCGGGGATCGTCATCGAGCTGAACGTGTGCTAGAACTCGGAGGTGCCGTAGTTTCGGTGCTTGATCGGTCGGGCCGTGAAGACGTACGACTACATCAACCGCGTTGTGCTAACGCTTCCGCTGTCGGTCTACAAGGGTACGTAGATCACACTCTCCCCTCTCGTTGCTATGCATCACCATGATCTTGCGTGTGCGTAGGAATTTTTTTGAAATTACTACGTTCCCCAACAGTGGCATCCGAGCCTAGGTTTTATGTGTTGATGTTATATGGACGAGTAGAACACAAGTGAGTTGTGGGCGATATAAGTCATACTTCTTACCAGCATGTCATACTTTGGTTCGGCGGTATTGTTGGACGAAGCGGCCCGGACCGACATTACGCGTACGCTTACGCGAGACCAGTTCTCCCAACATGATTTGCACAAAGGTGGCTAGCGGGTGACAGTTTCTCCAACTTTAGTTGAACCGAGTGTGGCTACACCCGGTCCCTGCGAAGGTTAAAACAACACCAACTTGACAAACTATCGTTGTGGTTTTGATGCGTAGGTAAGATTGGTTCTTGCTTAAGCCCGTAGCAGCCACGTAAAACTTGCAACAACAAAGTAGAGGACGTCTAACTTGTTTTTGCAGGGCATGTTGTGATGTGATATGGTCAAGACATGATGCTAAATTTTATTGTATGAGATGATCATGTTTTGTAACCGAGTTATCGGCAACTGGCAGGAGCCATATGGTTGTCGCTTTATTGTATGCAATGCAATCGCGCTGTAATGCTTTACTTTATCACTAAGCGGTAGCGATAGTCGTGGAAGCATAAGATTGGCGAGACGACAACGATGCTACGATGGAGATCAAGGTGTCGCGCCGGTGATGATGGTGATCACGACGGTGCTTCGAAGATGGAGATCACAAGCACAAGATGATGATGGCCATATCATATCACTTATATTGATTGCATGTGATGTTTATCTTTTATGCATCTTATCTTGCTTTGATTGACGATAGCATTATAAGATGATCTCTCACTAATTATCAAGAAGTGTTCTCCCTGAGTATGGACCGTTGTGAAAGTTCTTCGTGCTGAGACACCACGTGATGATCGGGTGTGATAGGCTCTACGTTCAAATACAACGGGTGCAAAACAGTTGCACACGCAGAATACTCAGGTTATACTTGACGAGCCAAGCATATATAGATATGGCCTCGGAACACGGAGACCGAAAGGTCGAGCGTGAATCATATAGTAGATATGATCAACATAGTGATGTTCACCAATGAAACTACTCCATCTCACGTGATGATCGGACATGGTTTAGTTGATTTGGATCACGTGATCACTTAGAGGATTAGAGGGATGTCTATCTAAGTGGGAGTTCTTAAGTAATATGATTAAATTGAACTTAAATTTATCATGAACTTAGTCCTGGTAGTATTTTGCAAATCATGTTGTAGATCAATAGCTCGCGTTATTGCTTCCCTGTGTTTATTTTGATATGTTCCTAGAGAAAATTGTGTTGAAAGATGTTAGTAGCAATGATGCGGATTGGATCCGTGATCTGAGGTTTATCCTCATTGCTGCACAGAAGAATTATGTCATTGATGCACCACTAGGTGACAGACCTATTGCAGGAGCAGATGCAGACGTTATGAACGTTTGGCTAGCTCAATATGATGACTACTTGATAGTTTAGTGCACCATGCTTAACGGCTTAGAATTGGGACTTCAAAGACGTTTTTGAACGTCATGGACCATATGAGATGTTCCAGGAGTTGAAGTTAATATTTCAAGCAAATACCCGAGTTGAGAGATATGAAGTCTCCAACAAGTTCTATAGCTAAAAGATGGAGGAGAATCGCTCAAGCAGTGAGCATGTGCTCAGATTGTCTGGGTACTACAATCGCTTGAATCAAGTGGGAGTTAATCTTCCAGATAAAATAGTGATTGACAGAATTCTCTAGTCACCATCACCAAGTTAGTAGAACTTTGTGATGAACTATAATATGAAAGGGATAACGGAAATGATTCCCAAGCTCTTTGTAATGCTGAAATTGACAAAGGTAGAAATCGAGAAAAATATCAAGTGTTGATGGTAGACAAGACCACTAGTTACAAGAAAAGGGCAGAGGGAAGAAGGGGAACTTCAAGAAGAACAACAAGCAAGTTGCTGCTCAAGTGAAGAAGCCCAAGTCTGGTCCTAAGCCTGAGACTAAGTGCTTCTACTGCAAAGGGACTGGTCACTGGAAGCGGAACTACCCCAAGAGATTGGCGGATAAGAAGGATGGCAAAGTGAACATAAGTATATTTGATATACATGTTATTAATGTGTACTTTACTAGTGTTTATAGCAACCCCTCAGTATTTGATACTAGTTCAGTTGCTAAGATTAGTAACTCGAAACGGGAGTTGCAGAATAAACAGAGACTAGTTAAGGGTGAAGTGACGATGTGTGTTGGAAATGGTTCCAAGATTGATATGATCATCATCGCACACTCCCTATAATTTTGGGATTAGTGTTGAACCTAAATAAGTGTTATTTGGTGTTTGCATTGAGCATGAATATGATTTGATCATGTTTATTGTAATACAGTTATTCATTTAAGTAAGAGAATAAATTGTTGTTCTGTTTACATGAATAAAACCTTATATGGTTACACACCCAATGAAAATAGTTCGTTGGATCTCGATCGTAGTGATACACATAATCATAATATTGAAACCAAAAGATGCAAAGTTAATAATGATAGTGCAACTTATTTGTGGCACTGCCGTTTAGGTCATATTGGTGTAAAGCGCATGAAGAAACTCCATGCTGATGGGCTTTTGGAATCACTTGATTATGAATCAGTTGATGCTTGCGTACCATGCCTCATGGGCAAGATGACTAAGACTCTGTTCTTCGGAACAATGGAGCGAGCAACAGATTTGTTGGAAATCATACATACTGATGTATGTGGTCCGATGAATATTGAGGCTCGCGACAGGGATCATTATTTTCTGATCTTCACAGATGATTTGAGCAGATATGAGTATATCTACTTGATGAAACATAAGTCTGAAACATTTGAAAAGTTCAAAGAATTTCAGAGTGAAGTGAAAAATCATCGTAACAAGAAAATAAAGTTTCTACGATCTGATCATAGAGAAGAGTATTTGAGTTACGAGTTTGGCCTTCAGTTAAAAACAATGTGAAATAGTTTCACTACTCACGCCACCTGGAACACCACAATGTAATGGTGTGTCCGAACGTCATAACCGTACTTTATTAGATATTGTGCGATCTATGATGTCTCTTACTGATCTACCACTATCGTTTTGGGGTTATGCATTAGAGACAGCTGCATTCACGTTAAATAGGGCACCATCTAAATCCGTTGAAACGACACAATCTGAACTGTGGTTTGGCAAGAAACCAAAGTTGTCGTTTCTTAAAGTTTGAGGTTGCAATGCTTATGTGAAAAAGTTTCAACCTGATAAGCTCAAACCCAAATCGGAGAAGTGCGTCTTCATAGGATACCCAAAAGAAAATATTGGGTACACCTTCTATCACAGATCCGAAGGCAAGATATTCGTTGCTTTGAATGGATCCTTTCTAGAGAAGGAATTTCTCTCGAAAGAAGTGAGTGGGAGGAAAGTAGAACTTGATGAGGTAACTGTACCTGCTCCCTTATTGGAAAGTAGTTCATCACAGAAATCTGTTCCTGTGACTACTAGACCGATTAGTGAGGAAGCTAATGATGACGATCATGTAACTTCAGATCAAGTTACTACCGAACCTCGTAGGTAAAACCAGAGTGAGATCCGCACCAGAGTGGTACGGTAATCCTGTTCTGGAGGTCATGTTACTTGACCATGATGAACCTATGAACTATGAGGAAGCGATGATGAGCCCAGATTCCGCGAAATGGCTTGAGGCCATGAAATCTGAGATGAGATCCATGTATGAGAACAAAGTATGGAATTTGATTGACTTGCACAATGATCGGCGAGCCATTGAGATTAAATGGATCTTCAAGAGGAAGACGGACGCTGATAGTAGTGTTACTATCTACAAAGCTAGAATTGTCGCAAAAAGGTTTTCGACAAGTTCAAGGTGTTGACTACGATGAGAGTTTCTCACTCGTATCTATGCTTAAGTCTGTCCGAATCATGTTAGCAATTGCCGCATTTTATGAAATCTGGCAAATGGATAAACAAAATTGCATTCCTTAATGGATTTATTAAAGAAGAGTTGTATATGATACAACCAGAAGGTTTTGTCAATCCTAAAAGTGCTAACAAAATGTGCAAGCTCCAGCGATCCATCTATGGACCGGTGCAAGCATCTCGGAGTTGGAATATGCGCTTTGATGAGATGATCAAAGCATATAGTTTTATACAGACTTGCGGTGAAGCCTGTATTTACAAGAAAGTGAGTGGGAGCACTACAACATTTCTGATAATTATATGTGAATGACATATTGTTGATCAGAAATAATGTAGAATTATTCTGCAAAGCATAAAGGAGTGTTTTGAAAGAAGTTTTTCAAAGAAAGACCTCGGTGAAGCTGCTTACATATTAAGCATCAAGATCTATAGAGATAGATCAAGACGCTTGATAAGTTTTTTTTCAATGAGTACATACCTTGACAATATTTTGAAGTAGTTCAAAAATTGGAACGGTCAAAGAAAGAGTTCTTGGCTGTGTTACAAGGTGTGAAATTGAGTAAGACTCAAAGCTCGACCACGGTAGAAGATAGATAGAGAATGAAAGTCATTCCCTATGCCTCAGCCATAGGTTCTATAAAGTATGCCATGCTGTGTACCAGATCTATTGTATACCCTACACTGTGTTAAGCAAGGGAGTACAATAGTGATCTAAGACTAGATCACTGGACAGCGGTCAAAATTATCCTTAGTGGAATAAGGAAATATTTCTCAATTATGGAGGTGACAAAAAAGGTTTGTCGTAAAAAGTTACGTCGATGCAAGTTTTGACACAGATCTGGATGACTCTAAGTCTCGATCTAGATACATATTGAAAGTAGGAGCAATTAGCTAGAGTAGCTCCGTGCAGAGCATTGTAGACATAGAATTCGCAAAATATTTACGGATCTCTATGTGACAGACCCGTTGACTAAAATTATCTCACAAGCAAAACATGATCACACCTTAGTACTCTTTGGGTGTTAATCACATAAACGATATGAACTAGATTACTGACTCTAATAAACCCTTTGGGTATAGGTCACATGACAATGTGAACTATGGGTGTTAATCACATGGTGATGTGAAATATTAGTGTTGAATCACATGGCGATGTGAACTAGATTATTGACTCTAGTGCAAGTGGGAGACTGAAGGAAATATGCCCTAGAGGCAATAATAAAGTTATTATTTATTTCCTTATATCATGATAAATGTTTATTATTCATGCTAGAATTGTATTAACCGGAAACATAATACATGTGTGAATACATAGACAAACAGAGTGTCACTAGTATGCCTCTACTTGACTAGCTCGTTAATCGAAGATGGTTATGTTTCCTAACCATGAACAAAAGAGTTGTTATTTGATTAACGGGATCACATCATTAGAAGAATGATGTGATTGACATGACCCATTCCATTAGCTTAGCACCCGATCGTTTAGTATGTTGCTATTGCTTTCTTCATGACTTATACATGTTCCTATGACTATGAGATTATGCAACTCCCGTTTGCCGAAGGAACACTTTGTGTGCTACCAAATGTCACAACATAACTGGGTGATTACAAAGGAGCTCTACAGGTGTCTCCAAAGGTACATGTTGGGTTGGCGTATTTCGAGATTAGGATTTGTCACTCCGTTTGTCGGAGAGGTATCTCTGGGCCCTCTCGGTAATGCACATCACATAAGCCTTGCAATCATTACAACTAATGAGTTAGTTGCGAGATGATGTATTACAAAACGAGTAAAGAGACTTGCCGGTAACGAGATTGAACTAGGTATTGAGATACCGACGATCGAATCTCGATCAAAGGGAACAACGTATGTTGTTATGCGGTCTGACCGATAAAGATCTTCGTAGAATATGTGGGAGCCAATATGAGCATCCAGGTTCCGCTATTGGTTATTGACCGGAGACGTGTCTCGGTCATGTCTACATTGTTCTCGAACCCGTAGGGTCCGCACGCTTAAGGTTTTGATGACAGTTATATTATGAGTTTATGCATTTTGATGTACCAAAGTTTGTTCGGAGTCCCGGATGTGATCACGGACATGACGAGGAGTTTCGAAATGGTCGAGACATAAAGATTGATATATTGGAAGCCTATATTTGGATATCGGAAATGTTTCGGGTGAAATCGGGATTTTACCGGAGTACCGGGAGGTTACCGGAACCCCCCGAGAGGTATATGGGCCTTAGTGGGCTTTAGTGGAAGAGAGGAGAGGTGGCCAGGGCTGGGCCACGCGCCCCTCCCCCCTAGTCCGAATAGGACAAGGAGAGGGGGGCGGCGCCCCCCTTCCTTCTCTCTCTCCTCTTTCCCCCTCCCGAATCCTATTCCAACTAGGAAAGGGGGGAATCCTACTCCCGGTGGGAGTAGGACTCCTCCTGGCGCGCCCTCCTCCTAGGGCCGGCCTCCTCCCCTTGCTCCTTTATATACGGGGGCAGGGGCACCCCTAGACACACAAGTTGATCTTCGTGATCGTTCTCTTAGCCGTGTGCGTTGCCCCCCTCCACCATAATCCTCGATAATATTGTAGCGGTGCTTAGGCGAAGCCCTGCGACGGTAGTACATCAAGATCGTCACCACGCCGTCGTGCTGACGGAACTCTTCCCCGAGACTTTGCTGGATCGGAGTCCGGGGATCGTCATCGAGCTAAACGTGTGCTAGAACTCGGAGGTGCCGTAGTTTCGGTGCTTGATCGGTCGGGCCGTGAAGACGTACGACTACATCAACCGCGTTGTGCTAACGCTTCCGCTGTCGGTCTACAAGGGTACATAGATCACACTCTCCCCTCTCGTTGCTATGCATCACCATGATCTTGCGTGTGCGTAGGAATTTTTTTGAAATTACTACGTTCCCCAACAGCTTGTTCAGCACGCCTGGCGTGGTTGATGGCGCCGGCTCCAGCGCGACGCTTGGTGTCGCTAGCCTGGCCGGCGGCACCATCGTCCCTTCGACGGGCTACATGTCGCCATCACGCTCATCCCCGACAAATACCCTAGAGAGGTGCTCACCATCTCCGACCTGCCACCATGCGGTGGCGATGCCTCAAGTGACGTCGGCAACTCCTGCGTTCGCATGGAGGTGCTCATTGCTGGGTCCAGCACCACCAGCGGCCGCGTCAGCCGTGCGGACGGGGCTGCTACCACGGCGGCGGGCGGCGTTGGACAGTCTGACCCCCTGTTGGCGACGCTGCAGAGCTTGCACGCCCCCATCACGCTGGGTGCCAATCAGCCGGCGGCCGCGGCCGAGCTTGAGGCCTCCCGCAAGCTCATCCTCACCAGGGCCACGGAGGTGGCCATCGTGCAACGCCTGCTAGAGGCCGCCTAGTGCGAGTACAACACCGCCCATGGCCTCACCCATGCTGGTGTCTGATACGTCTCCAACGTATCTATAATTTTTGATTGTTCCATGATGTTATATTATCATTCTTGAATGTTTTACAATCATTTTATAGCAACTTTATACCATTTTTTGGGACTAACCTATTGACATAGTGCCTAGTGCCAGTTGTTGTTTTTTGCTTGTTTTTTACTTCACAGAAAATCAATACCAAACGGAGTCCAAAGGCAGCGAAACTTTTTGGAGAATTTTTCTGGGCCAAAAGACACACGAGGGCGAAAGAAGTACCAGAGGGGTGCCCCGAGGGGGGCACAACCCACCCAAGCATGCCCTGGTGGGTTGTGCCCACCTCGGTGGCCTCCCACACCGCCTCTTTGCTCCATAATTACTCCAATATTCCAGAAACCCTAGGAGGGTCGACGAAAAACAATTCCAGCCGCCGCAAGTTCCAAAAACCATAGATCCAATCTAGACACCATCACGGAGGGATTCATCATCCTCATTGGTGCCTCTCTGATGATGCGTGAGTAGTTCATCGTAAACCTACATGTCCGTGGTTAGTAGCTAGATGGCTTCCTCTCTCTCTTTTGATTCTCAATGCAATGGTCTCTTGGAGATCTATTTGATGTAACTCTTTTTGCGGTGTGTTTGTTGGGATCCGATGAACTTTGAGTTTATGATCAGATCTATGTTTTTATCCATGAAAGTTATTTGAGTCTTTTGATCTCTTATATGCATGGTTACTTATAGCCTCGTATTTCTTCTTAGAATCTTTGGTTTAGTTAGGCCGACTAGATCGATTTTTCTTGCCATGGGAAGAGGTGCTTTGTGATGGGTTCGATCTTACGGTGCTCGATCGCAGTGACAGAAGGGGAAACGACACGTGCTATTAAGGATAACAAGATGGGGTCTATTCCTATATGAGAAGATCTTGTCTACATCATGTCATCGTTCTTTTTGCATTACTCCATTTCTCCATGAACTTAATAGAAGATGCATGGTGGATAGCGGTCGATGTGTGGAGTAATAGTAGTAGATGTAGGCAGGAGTCAGTCTACTAATCTTGGACGTGATGCCTATATAATGATCATTGCCTGGATATCGTCATGATTATTTGAAGTTCTATCAATTACCCAACAGTAATTTGTTTACCCACCATATGCTATTTTTCTCGAGAGAAGCCACTAGTGAAATCTACGGCCCCAGGGTCTCTTCTATATTATATTTTCCTTTGAGATATATTTTTATTTACTTTTATTTTCATATCTATTAATCCAAAAACCCCAAAATACCTTACTGCAATTTATTATTATTTATTTTATCTCGCGTTCCCGTGAGATCTATTTATCGAATCTACTACAAATTTTACCTATATTTTACCCAGGAGGGATTGACAACCCCTCTTTTACGTCGGGTTGCAAGTATTTGTTCTTTGTGTGCAGGTGTCGTTCACGTAGTGTTGCGTGGTTCTCCTACTGGTTCAATAACCTTGGTCTCGTCACTGAGGGAAATACCATCGTAGCTGTGTTGCATCATCCCTTCCTCTTTGGGGAAATACCGACGTTGTTCAAGCCGCATCAGTGTCAAACCTAGCCGACGGGGCGACGTGCATCACCGTAGTGGCGCCATCGTCGAGCTCTTCGGCGCCAATCGACCGGTCTATGCTACTCCGGCCCAGAATCTGAGAGCGGCAGAGGTGGCCATGGACGAGCTCGACAACCTGGAGGGCGAGCACGACAGTAGCATCAGCAACAGCGGGTCCGCGAGCTCGTGTCCGCCGCCAACCACCTAAAAGACCAGTTTGAGCGGGACCCTACCGATTTGGAGCCTCCACGGCAGGCTGGCGACCCGCAGCCGGACGATCACCCCCGACAGGCCGCCCCAGCCTCCTCCCTGCACGGATCCAGCCACGGAGGGCATTCTTGCAACAGCCGGGGAGGCCGTCGCCAGCAGGACGCGCCTACTATCACCAGTCGTCTTGAGGAGTCGGCGGATTAGGCTCGCCGACATCGTCCCCTGCTGACTCTTCCCGTGCGCCAGGAGCAGCAAGTCTCCGTTGGCTCGGCAGGTCGCGCCCCGGCAGCCAATCGGCTCAGACCCAGTGATCCCCTCGGCAAGGATGATACCCGCCACTGCCTTGACTGGCTGGCTCGCTCCCTCGAGCTGGAGGAACAAAGCATGGTCGGGCCGGCCTGTTTCGGCCTGCACATTCAAGGCAAGCCCTTACCCAAAGGTTTCGCACTCCCGCGCAACACCCCAAGTACAGCGGAATCGCCAAGCCGGAGGACTAGCTGACTAGCCACACCACGACTGACGGCATTGATAACCCACAAGTATAGGGATTGCAACAGTTTTCGAGGGTAGAGTATTCAACCCAAATTTATCGATTCAACACAAGGGGAGCCAAAGAATATTCTCAAGTATTAGAAGCTGAGTTGTCAATTCAACCACACCTGGAAACTTAATATCTGCAGCAAGGTATTTAGTAGCAAAGTAATATTATAATAATGGTAACGGTAGCAAACGTAATATTTTTGGTTTTTATAGTGATTGTAACAGTAGCAACGGAAAAGTAAATAAGCGAAGAACAATATATGAAAAGCTCGTAGGCATTGGATCGGTGATGGAGAATTATGTCGAATGCGATCGATCATGCAACAGTTATAACATTGGGTGACACAGAACTAGCTCTAGTTCATCAATGTAATGTAGGCATGTATTCCGAATATAGTCATACGTGCTTATGGAAAAGAACTTGCATGACATCTTTTGTCCTACCCTCCTGTGGCAGCGGGGTCCTATTGGAAACTAAGGGATATTAAGGCCTCCTTTTAATAGAGTACCGGACCAAAGCATTAACACATAGTGAATACATGAACTCCTCAAACTACGGTCATCACTGGTAATGGTCCCGATTATTGTCACTTCAGGGTTAACGGATCATAACACATAATAGGTGACTATAGACTTGCAAGATAGGATCAAGAACTCACATATATTCATGAAAACATAACAGGTTCAGATCTGAAATCATGGCACTCGGGCCCTAGTGACAAGCATTAAGCATAGCAAAGTCATAGCAACATCAATCTCAAAACACAGTGGATACTAGGGATCAAACCCTAACAAAACTAACTCGATTACATGATAAATCTCATCCAACCCATCACCGTCCAGCAAACCTACAATGGAATTACTCACGCACTGCAGTGAGCATCATGAAATTGGTGATGGAGGAAGGTTGATGATGACGGTGGAGATGGATTCCCCTCTCCGGAGCCCCGAACGGACTCCAGATCAGCCCTCCCGAGAGAGTTTAGGGCTTGGTGGCAGCTCCATATCGTAAAACGCGATGAATCCTTCTCTCTGATTTTTTCTCCCCGAACACGAATATATGGAGTTGGAGTTGAGGTCGGTGGAGCATCAGGGGGCCCACGAGGTAGGGGGCGCGCCCCCCACCCTCGTGGATAGGGTGTAGGCCCCTTGACGTGGATTCTTCTTCCAGTATTTTTTATATATTCCAAAAATAATCTCCGTTGATTTTCAGGTCATTCCGAAAACTTCTATTTATGCACAAAAATAACACCATGGCAATTCTGCTGAAAACAACGTCTGTCCGGGTTAGTTCCATTCAAATCATGCAAGTTAGAGTCCAAAACAAGGGCAAAAGTGTTTGGAAAAGTAGATACGACGGAGATGTATCAACTCCCCCGAGCTTATACCTTTGCTTGTCCTCAAGCAATTCAGTTGATAAACTATAAGTGATAAAGAAAAACTTTTACAAACTCTGTTTGCTCTTGTTGTTGTAAATATGTAAAGCCAGTATTCAAGTTTTCAGCAAAGATTATGAACTAACCATATTCACAATAACATTTAGGTCTCATGTTTACTCATATCAATGGCATGACTAGCTAGCGAGCAATAATAACAAATCTCGGATGACAACACTTTCTCAAAACAATCATGATATGATATAACAAGATGGTATCTCGCTAGCCCTTTATGAGACCGCAAAACATAAACATAGAGCACCTTTAAAGATCAAGGACTGACTAGACATTGTAATTCATGGTAAAAGAGATCCAATCACAGTCATACTCAATGTAAACTAACAGTAATGGATGCAAATGACAGCGGTGCTCTCCAACTAGTGCTTTTTAATAAGAGGATGATGACTCAACATAAAAGTAAATAGATAAGCCCTTCGCATAGGGAAGCAGGGATTTGTAGAGGTGCTAGAGCTCGATTTTGAAATAGATATGAATAATATTTTGAGCGGTATACTTTCATTGTCAACATAACAACCGAGAGATCTCGATATCTGCCATGCTACACACATTATAGGCGGTTCCTAAGCAGAATGGTAAAGTTTATACTCCCCCACCACCAACAAGCATCAATCCATGGCTCGCCCGAAACAACGGGTGTCTCCAACTAACAACAATCCTGGGGGAGTTTTGTTTGAAATTATTTTGATTTGATTTGAGCATGGGACTGGGCATCCCGGTGACCAGCCATTTTCTCGTGAATGAGGAACGGAGTCCACTCCTCTTGAGAATAACCCGCCTAGCATGGAGGATACAGACAACCCTAGTTGATACATGAGCTATTCGAGCATACAAAATAGAATGTTTATTTGAAGGTTTAGAGTTTGGCACATACAAATTTACTTGGAACGGCAGGTAGATACCGTATATAGGTAGGTATGGTGGACTCATATGGAATAACTTTGGGGTGTATGGAATTGGATGCACAAGCAGTATTCCCGCTTAGTACAAGTGAAGGCTAGAAAAAGACTGGGAAGCGACCAGCTAGAGAGCGACAACAGTCATGAACATGCATTAAAATTAATCAACACCGAACGCAAGCATGAGTAGGATATAATGCACCATGAACATAAATATCATGGAGGCTATGTTGATTTTGTTCCAACTACATGCGTGAACATGTGCCAAGTCAAGCCACTCGAATCATTCAAAGGAGGATACCACCCTATCATACCACATCACAACCATTTTAATAGCATGTTGGCACGCAAGGTAAACTATTATAAACTCCTAGCTAATTAAGCTTGGCATAAGCAACTGCAATCTCTAATTGTCATTGCAAATATGGTTCTTTCATAATAGGCTGAATCAGGAACGATGGACTAATCATATTTACAAAAACAAGAGAGGTCGAGTTCATACCAGCTTTCCTCTTCTCAATAAGTTCATCATATAATCATCATTACTGCCTTTCACTTGCACGACCGAACGATGTGGATAATAATAATAGTGCACGTGCATTGGACTAAGCTGGAATCTGCAAGCATTCGATTCAAGAAAGAAGACAAGGTAATATGGGCTCTTTGTTAGATCAACAATAATGCATATAAGAGCCACTCAACATTTTCATTATGGTCTTCTCCTCTCGACCCCCAAAGGAAAGGAAAGAAACAAAACTATTTACACGGGAAAGCTCCCAACAAGCAAAAGAAGAACGAGAAATCTTTTTGGATTTTCTTTTTTATTACTACTACATGCATGGAAAGTAAACTAGCTAAAAGCTACAACTATTTTTTTTGGTTTTCTTAAGATTTTTCAAACACACAAGAAGAAAGCGAGAAAATGAAAATAAACTAGCATGGATGATACAATGAAAAAGTATGAGCACCGACAACTGGCATGAGTGTGTGAACATGAATGTAATGTCGGTGAGAGATACGTACTCCCCCAAGCTTAGGCTTTTGGCCTAAGTTGGTCTATGCCCATGGATCAAAGTTGTAGTTGGGGTCATACTGAGAAGGGTCCTCAGATTGCCACTGGCTGGCGATCTCCTCCGGGTTCCACTGATAAACAGACTGACAGTTAGGGTCAGATTGTGGCTCCGGCTTTGCAGCTGACATCTGGTTTCGGTAGGCAAGAATGTCCTCCGGCGGAACAAGGTACTTGCCTGAAAATATGTCAAACAAAGAAGGCGCAGGCAAGGTAATAAACTCACAATATTTTTTGTTAAATATCAGTTTGTATTTGATTGTCTTATTCCTATCCTTAACAATAAACTCATGTGCTACCATACTTTTATAACCTAGAGCAATAGGAGGCAGCAACTTTTCCTCTTTCTCATAATGCCTGATAGGTATGTTAAAGTGTGCAGCAAGGTGCGAGGCAAGGATGCCTCCGAGTACGGTTCAAATTTAACCGTCTAGCAACAATGGCGCCTAAGCTGAAAGTAGTATCATTAAACAAGGCATGGCGCAAAATAGCAATATCCGGAGCACTGAGGTTCCCACAGTTCCCGTGACCAATTAAGCATCTACTAGCAAATATTGTGAAGTAACGTAAAACAGGAAAATGTATGCTAGTGATTCTCGTATCAGAAACTTTCCTCGTTTCCCCTACAACAATCATATCAATAAATCCCTCCACATCATTACGATGTGGTTCCTCTATGCTGCCCTCAAAGGGTATCAAACAGACCCGGCAAAAATCATAAAGTGACATCTCCTTATGCACATCATATAAATAAAATTCCACTGAAGGTGGTGATCTCCTAGCATGGAAGTGAAAATTTTGCACAAAGATATTGGTGAGTAAGAGATACTGTTCACGCTGGTCGTGGAGGAAGGCGGTGAGGCCTGCATTCTCAGCCAAATGATAAAAATCTTCATGAATCCCAGCCTCTTTCAAGAACTCATCACAAGGCCATTCACATGGCCGAACCTCCGCAGTACATGGGAGATTATACTTGGGCTTCTTGTTCTCTTCATCTTGCTTATCCTTCAAGCTTCGGCTCGATGAGCCCCTCAAAAATCTCTTCATCTTTTTCTGAAAATTTCTGAAATTTTTAGTAACTTAAAATAAAAGTGAACTAAACTCAACAAAATTGATAGCAACTACTCCTACAAGTGCCTAGAGGCCATATCATGCAGTAAAACTACTTTTGACCACATAAATTTGACATGCAAGCTCAAGAACAGGGTCACCTAAGCAGCAAAAATTTGCAATAAATAAAGCACTAGAACAAAAACTAATTGGACCATTGGAGGACTCACATACCAAAGAACAATCCCCCAAAGCAGTTTCGTGAATGGAGCTTTGAGCAAGGAGATCGAAAATGGCAGCAAGATGAGCAGGAACTCGGGTTTGAGCTGGCTAGTGATTTTTGGGAGGAAGAAGGAGTGTGTGGTGGCTGGAATAAGTGGAGGGGACCCATGTGGGGTCCACGAGGCAGGGGCGCGCCCTCCACCCTCATGGGCACGTGGCTGCTCCCCCTACTGTGTTTTCAGTGCCAGATATTCTCAAATATTCTAGAAAAATCATATTTAATTTTCAGGGCATTTGGAGAACTTTTATTCTCGGGGTATTTTTTATTGCATGGATAATAAAAAAAACACAGAAAATACTATTTTTGCTTTATTTAATATAAATAATAGAAAGTAAAAAGAGGGTACAGAGAGTTGTGTTTTCTAAATTCATCCATCTCATGCTCATCAAAAGGAATCCACTAACAAGGTTGATCAGGTCTTGTCAACAAACTCATTTCGAATAACATGAAACCGGAAAATTTCCGAACAACACTAGGTTACCTCAACGGGGATATACATGTCCCCAACAATAAGAATATCATATTTCTTCTTGACAATAGGAAGAGGAAATTCAAAACCTCCAATGGTGATTGTTGAATTTTTTCCAATAGAATTGATACTGTGGACTTGAGGTTGTTTCCTCGGAAAGTGTACCGTATGCTCATTACCATTAACATGAAAAGTGACATTGCCTTTGGTGCAATCAATAACAGTCCCTGCCGTATTCAAGAAGGGTCTTCCAAGAATAATAGACATACTATCGTCCTCGGGAATATCAAGAATAACAAAGTCCGTTAAAATAGTAACGTTTGCAACCACAACAGGAACATCCTCACAAATACCAACAGGTATAGCAGTTGATTTATCATCCATTTGTAAAGATATTTCAGTAGGTGTCAACTTATTCAAATCAAGTCTACGATATAAAGAGAGAGGCATAACACTAACACCGGCTCCAAGATCACATAAAGCAGTTTTAACATAGTTTCTTTTAATGGAGAATGGTATAGTTGGTACTCCTGGATCTCCAAGTTTCTTTGGTATTCCACCCTTAAAAGTATAATTATCAAGCATGGTGGAAATTCCAGCTTTCGGAATCTTTCTTTTATTAGTAACAATTTCCCTTCATATATTTAGCATAAGGATTCATTTTAAGCATATCAGTCAAACGCATACGCAAAAAGATAGGTCTAATCATTTCAGCAAAGCGCTCAAAATTCTCATCATCCTTTTTCTTGGATGGTTTAGGAGGAAAAGGCATGGGTTTCTGAACCCATGGTTCTCTTTCTTTACCGCGCTTCCTAGCAACAAAGTCTCTCTTATCATAATGTTGATTCTTTGATTGTGGGTTATCATGATCAACAACAGGTTCAATCTCTACATCATTATCATTGCTAGGTTGAGCATCAACATGAACATCATCATTAACATTATCACTTGGTTCATGTTCATTACCAGATTGTGTTTCAGCATCAGAAATAGAAATATCATTGGGGCTCTCAGGTGTGTCAACAACAGGTTCACTAGAAGCATGCAAAGTCCTATCATTCTTCTTTTTCTTCCTCTTAGAAGGACTAGGTGCATCAACATTAGTTCTCTGAGAATCTTGCTCAATTCTCTTAGGATGGCCCTCGGGATACAGAGGTTCCTGAGTCATTTTACCACCTCTAGTCATAACTCTAATAGCATTATCATTTTTCTTATTATTTAATTCATTGAGCAAATCGTTCTGAGCTTTAAGTACTTGTTCTACTTGAGTGGTAACCATAGAAGCATGTTTACTAATAAGTTTAAGTTCACCTTTAACATTAGCCATATAATCACCCAAGTGTTCAAGCAAATCATCATTGTGTTTCAATTGTCTACCAACATAAGCATTGAAGTTTTCTTGTTTAACCATAAAGTCATCAAACTCATCCAAGCATGGGCTAGCAAACTTAGTAAATGGGATTTCACATTTATTGAATCTATAGAGAGAATTTACCTTTACTACCTGTGCCGGGTTATCAAGACCATGTATTTCTTCAACAGGCGGCAAATTAAGACCATGTATTTCTTCAATAGGTGGTAAATTCTTAACATCTTCAGTTTTAATACCTTTTTCTTTCATAGATTTCTTTGCCTCTTGCATATCTTCAGGACTGAGAAATAGAATACCCCTTTTCTTCGGAGTTGGCTTAGGAGTTGGTTCAGGAAGTGTCCAATTATTTTCATTAGTCAACATATTATTCAATAGCAATTCAGCTTGATCAACAGTTCTTTCCCTGAAAACACAACCAGCACAACTATCCAGGTGGTCTCTGGAAGCATCGGTTAGTCCATTATAAAAGATATCAAGTATTTCATTTTTCTTGATAGGATGATAAGGCAAAGCATTAAGTAATCGGAGAAGCCTCCCCCAAGCTTGTGGGAGACTCTCTTCTTCAATTTGCACAAAATTATATATTTCCCTTAAGGCAGTTTGTTTCTTATGAGCGGGGAAATATTTAGCAGAGAAGTAATAAATCATATCCTAGGGACTACACACACAACCAGGATCAAGGAAATTAAACCGTGTTTTAGCATCACCCTATAATGAGAACGGAAACAACTTAAGGATAAAGTAATAACGAGTTTTCTCATCATTAGTGAAGAGGGTGGCTATATCATTTAATTTAGTAAGATGTGCCACAACATTTCAGATTTATAGCCATAAAAAGGATCAGATTCAACCAAAGTAATTATCTCAGGATCGACAGAGAAATCATAATCCTTATCTCTACCTAATAATAAAGGACAGAGGCTTTCATAGTTCTCCATACGTCATGTGTTTATATCCGTTAATTTTGTGTAAACCTCAAACAATGACGGCTGAGATTTAAAAGAAGGAAGATTTCTTTTTTTCGTCTAAACATAATGATTCACAGGTTTCTTAGGCGAAGCACGCCCTAGAGAAGAAGGGCTGCTCGAGCACACCCATTCAATTCAGTTTTATTTCCCTATAAGAATCATGGAGGCACAAGGAGAATCGCCGGAGGGGTTCTACAAGGTTCTGTTTGCAAGGTTGGGGATGGACAACGTGGCGATCTCATCCTGCTCAGTGTCTCCTCCAACCCTTGCCATCTCCCTGGCGTCCGTCTCAGCACGCAAGCTCTTCTGATGAAGACTTTGGTAGAGTTGCCAGCGATCTTGCCCAGAAGCCCAGCATGCACCAAAGCCGTAGCCCCAGCGGGTGGTGCAGGTGCATGCTTCCAGTCCAACGGCTGACGGGCTCGAAATTGGGCGCGCGGTGGCTGCACTGGCACCCAACAAGGAGCTGTTGTGTTGCTCACCGACGTCGCCTCCCTAACCCAGCCATCCTCCACTGCTCCGCTCACGGGCATGTGGAAACGGGGGACGCGACACAGCACTGGCCCGGAGGACAGCGAGGAGAGCACATGGGGTACGCGACAGGAGGCTCTGCACTGAACTCTGCGGACAAATTACTTCGCGTAAGAACTTCAGGCTTTGGTCGTATGGGTAGCAGCAGAAGCCCACATGTACGATGCTGCATCATTGGTTCGACGGATGCAGTGGACGATATATGAATTTGATTCCTTCTACAGATCCGGCTGCTGGCAAATTGCACCAGGATGTCCCTCGGCGGTTCAGTGGCACTCCAACGTGGCACACTCTTCCTCGAGTTGAAACCCCCGGTGCGGGCGTGCGCGTCCAGCAGGAGTATCTACAAGCGTCGGTTTTGCTTGATGCCTTGACACCATCGTTCGCTATCTGGAGGAGGAGGGGGGTTGGTAAGATCGAGGAGTACCTCGTTCTCGAGCCTGCAGCAGGCACGACCCATCGCCCGGATGAGGTACAGTTAGGCGGTCTCCCCACCACCCCCGCAACGTCCGGTGCGTGCTAGTGGAATGAGCTGCTGCTCTAGAGGCTTTAGATCGAAGCATGAATTTTTCCATATGTTAACCTGAATGCCGTGTTGCTGACTCGCCTGAATGATTTATTTTGGAGCTTCAACCAAACCTACAAATTGAGATGAATATTCAGAGATATAAGTGATACAAACAGCCAATTATTCGGAAGATCAGATTTTTGTACTGAGGATTGTCGTACCGGATGTGGAATTAGAAAGAGTAGATTTTCTAGAAGTTACAACCATGCAAGACAAGTCATGGCACAATAAACCAACGGTGGAGGGAGAGTCACGGTTTGCAGAAGGGAGGCCATGGCGTGAGACCCTGCCCACAGAAGGCCAGTTGCTGCTGATGGAGGGCCCATGACAGCGGTCAGAATCTAGTCGCTGCTGACCTGAACGACCGATACTCGTCGGCGGAAGGCAGTGGCTAATCTCTGGTGGATGTCTAGAAGGTATTCGCGGCGCTCCAGATGATCGAAGATGGACCCTATCAGCTGATAAATGCACAAAGATTCGAGGATTTATTCACCTAGATGGTGAATAAAAGAGAGGGGGTTATCTACTAATTGGTGTTCAAGTGGCTTGCTAGAGACTCATCTCTGATCCATGATGTCGTCTGATCTCTGATGGTCCATGACAGAAATTTTATGATCTTCATGGAAAACCAGTTTTACTGGACACTACGCCACTGATATATGTACACAGTACAGGTTGCAGCTGATAGTATAATTGCTACTCAATTTGACAGGTAAAGTGCTAATGCACAACTGAGATGGATGCTACTGAATGCTCGCCTCAGCCATATCTGCCTCTCCAAACTGAATATTTTGAAATATTGAAAAGGCTTATTGAGAGTATTGATAGTGCTTCTCTACTACTCGAAAGTAATAGATGGCGTTGCCTCGGCCATGTCTGCCTCTCACAACTGAATGTTATGTCTGAAAATATGCAAAAAAACTCATTGAGACTATTGATAGTGCTTCTCTACTATGGGAAAAAGATAATGAATAATCAATAGCCAATAATGTGATTATTTTCCATTTGAATCCACTGCCCTTTTTGTGATGGATTTGTTAGCATCAAACATGCCCATCTTTGTAGAGTCATGTTGTGTTGTTTTTTCTTCAGTTGAACACATTGAACACTATCTAGAATGCAAGCAATTAGGACATGCTTCATACAGTACTTAGGGATGGTCAAAACCATACGGAGTGTTACTGTGTAAGTTTTTCTGCCTTACATAAGTGCTACTTATCTAATCTCTACTATTGAGTGAAAGGTCATCAATCCATGTGTTGATTACTATGATTAACCAATTTAATATTTTTCTTGAGTAATGTTAATTACTATCATAGATGGATGCATCTATATTGTTAGGGAGAAGAGTTCATCGGTTTATTGCAGGGAGAGAGCAGTAGCGTTGTCCATCTTTTTGTTCTCAAGGTGGTGATGTGATATAATTTTTTTAATCTGGGTGTGATATAATTGCTAAAATTTATTCGTTTCAAAGAATGGTGGCCTTTTGAATTTGTAATTTAGAAAAGTTTGAATCCCTAAAATATGTGCACCCCCGTTGCAACGCACGGGCCTTTTCCCTAGTTAGTAATAACGATAGGTGAACTAGCAAAAGCAGGGTCATATTTCATTCTAGCATTCAAAGACTTTTCTTTAAGCTTAGCTAATAATGTCTTAAGATCAGATCTGTCATTGCAAGCTAAGAAGTCTCTAGCAGTTTCTTCATCCATAACATAACCCTCAGGAACAACATGCAATTCATATCTAGGGGGAGAAAATAGTCTTGATAACCCACAAGTATAGGGGATCGCAACAGTTTTCGAGGGTAGAGTATTCAACCCAAATTGATTGATTCGACACAAGGGGAGCCAAAGAATATTCGCAAGTATTAGCAGCTGAGTTGTCAATTCAACCACACCTGGAAACTTAATATCTGCAGCAAGGTATTTAGTAGCAAAGTAATATGATAATAATGGTAACGGTAGCAAAAGTAATATTTTCGGTTTATAGTGATTGTAACAGTAGCAACGGAAAAGTAAACAAGCGAAGAACAATATATGAAAAGCTCGTAGGCATTGGATTGGTGATGGAGAATTATGTCGGATGCGATCAATCATGCAACAGTTATAACATAGGGTGATACAGAACTAGCTCCAGTTCATCAATGTAATGTAGGCATGTATTCGAATATAGTCACATGTGCTTATGGAAAAGAACTTGCATGACATCTTTTGTCCTACCCTCCCGTGGCAACGGGGGCCTATTGGAAACTAAGGGATATTAAGGCCTCCTTTTAATAGAGCACCGGACCA
This sequence comes from Triticum urartu, assembly GCF_056163025.1. Classification (NCBI taxonomy): domain Eukaryota; kingdom Viridiplantae; phylum Streptophyta; class Magnoliopsida; order Poales; family Poaceae; genus Triticum; species Triticum urartu. The sequence goes on along the minus strand of NC_141876.1, from coordinate 118,289,891 downwards.
AAGCATTAACAAATAGTGAATACATGAACTCCTCGAACTACGGTCATCACTGGTAATGGTCCCGATTATTGTCACTTCGGGGTTAACGGATCATAACACATAATAGGTGACTATAGACTTGCAAGATAGGATCAATAACTCACATATATTCATGAAAACATAATAGGTTCAGATCTGAAATCATGTTACTCGGGCCTTAGTGACAAGCATTAAGCATAGCAAAGTCAAAGAAACATCAATCTCAGAACATAGTGGATACTAGGGATCAAACACTAACAAAACTAACTCGATTACATGATAAATCTCATCCAACCCATCACCGTCCAGCAAGCCTATGATGGAATTACTCACGCACGACGGTGAGCATCATGAATTGGTGATGGAGGAAGGTTGATGATGACGATGACGACGGATTCCCCTCTCCGAAGCCCCGAACGGACTCCAGATCAGCCCTCCCAAGAGAGTTTAGGGCTTGGCGGCGGCTCCGTATCGTAAAACGTGATGAATCATTCTCTCTGATTTTTTTCTCCCCGAACACGAATATATGAAGTTGGAGTTTAGGTCGGTGGACCTTCAGGGGGCCCACGAGGCAGGGGGCGCGCCTAGGGGGGTAGGCGTGCCCCAACCCTCGTGGACAGGATGTGGGGCCCTTGACGTGGATTCTTCTTCCTGTATTTTTTATATATTCCAAAAATAATCTCCATTGATTTTCATGTCATTCCGAGAACTTTTATTTCTGCACAAAAATAACACCATGGCAATTCTGCTGAAAATAGCATCAGTCCGGGTTAGTTCCATTCAAATCATGCAAGTTAGAGTCCAAAACAAGGACAAAAGTATTTGGAAAAGTAGATACGATGGAGACGTATCAGGCATCGCCAACGGCAACAAGCACATGGCAGTGCGCTTCATCCCCCTCATGATGCAAGGCTCTTCCCGGACATGGCTGAACAGCCTGAAGGCCAACAACATCAACACCTAGCTGGACTTCGAGGAGGCGTTCGTTTGCAACTTCGTCGGCACGTACAAGCGCCATGCCCGGGGCCTCGACGAGACCCTGTGTGACTACCTCACGCGCTGCACCGAGCTGCACAACGGGGTCCATGAGGTTCAGGCCATCGAGTACTTCATCGACGGTTGCCGGGACGGCACCATGCTCAAGCACAAGCTCATGCGCTCCAACTCGTCCACCAGGGCCGCGCTCATGGCCTTGATGAACAAGTACGCCGCGGCCGAGTCCGCAATGAAGATCCAGGAGCGGCTGGACGCGTCGGGAAAAGCGGTGCCAGCATCGCAAGCCGACTCCCGTCCAGCCGGTTGTAGAGCAACAATAAACGCAAGGGCGAGTAGTTAAACTCCGGCTATGGTAGCCGACATGTCACGAACATCGAGGAGGAGCCGCCTGCTGAGCAGGGTAGTGGCCGATGGCAGCGGACCGGCAAGGGTGCCTGGTTTCCCAAGCTCACCTTCGAGCAGATGTTGGATGCCCCCTGCAAGCACCACGGTGGCGCAAAACCGTCCGGGCACACCACCCAGAACTGTAGCTAGATGTAGCTCTTGGCGCGGGGTGAGGGAGCCCCCCTCCCCCCCGCTACCGCCTCCGCCGACTGCTCCGGTCGCCGGCAGGCTCCTCAACGACTTCCCACGCACGAAGGCATCATACGTCGTCTTCACTAGCAAGGCAAACGAAAAGCACAATCAGCGCCGGCGGTCCCGCGAGGTGAACACCGTCGTCCCGTCCGTACCCCAGTTCATGCATTGGTCTAGAAGCCGGTCACATGGAGCCGAGAGGACCGCTCGATCGTGATGCCCACGCCGGGCGGTTACGCTCTCGTCCTCGACCCCATTTTTGTCTCTGAGAAACACACCCGCCGCTTCACGCAGGTGCTCATCGACGGCGGTAGCAGCATCAACATCCCCTACCACAAAACCATGATCAAGCTCTGCTTCATGGTGAAGAAGCTACAACCCAACTAGATGACCTTCCATGGCATCATGCCGGGCCTCTCATGCTCGTCAATTGGCAAGGTCCAGCTGGACGTGATGTTCGTTGACTCGTGCAATTTTCGCCACAAGCCGGTCTGGTTCGAGGTGGTGGACCTAAGCAGCCCCTATCACGCGCTCCTTGGATGCCCCGCGTTGGCCAAGTTCATGGCGGTCCCCCATTACGCCTACCTAAAGCTAAAGATGTCGGGCCCAATGGCATCATTATGGTCACCGGTGACTACAGAAAGTCTATGGAGGCCGCGGAAGCCGGCTCTAAGCTGGCCGAGTCCCTGGTTATCGCAGAGGAGAAGCGCCAGCTTGAGAGGCTTGTGGCCTTGTCCCGCGAGCGGCCGGTCCCAGGGAAGGCGGCCCCGGTTTTGGCTTAACCCGGCCAAGGCGTCGCTCCTCTCAACAAATACCGTGTCTGCGCCGTGCACTCTCATGACGATGGCGCCGGCGACGCGGACTTATGCACCCGCATGGGCGCCCTAAGGATTGGCTCCCGCCCCATGGCCCAGCGACGGGTGTGATCCAAGCCGTCTCGCAAGAGTCGCCGACGAGCCGGTTAGTTCAAGGGTGGACCCAATCAGTCTTCGGCACCGGCCAAGGAAGCCAGCTTCAGACTGGCGGGGCCGCCCGTGGCCCTGGTTCCTGGTGTTGGCTCCCACCTCGACGACCTGGCCTCAGATCCCGAAGAGAAAACAGGGGAACTAGGGTGCCTTGCGACACACCCGGGAGCTACCCCTTCGGCCTGGCCAACGCCAGCACTGAGTTCCAGTGAATCATGCAGTTGTGCTTCGGCCCGGAGCCGGCCGGCCGGCTGGGGCCTGGCTGGTTGGTCTACATGTTCCCCCATGAGAAGGCAACGATGAGGTCAGCAAGGCGTCACATGTTACGTCTTCAGCAGGTGACCGGTTCTCACCCCACCCGACCGTCAACTACGGGTCAAGACCTCCTTCGCCTGGCACACAAGACAACTGTTTCGGTTAAATCAGTGTATGTTTGTATCGCCACTTTTGGCCCTTAATGAATGTACCAGGTCCCCCGAAGGACACTCGGTGGCTACCTTTTCTGTTTCTGTCACCCCCTTCGGGTCGATGACACCGGCTTGGGGGCTAGCCAGCTCACCCGCACCGTTCTCCTACGGCCGGCCTAGTAGTGTGTGTGCACGCCGCCTAAGCCCTCTCTTCGCCCTAGCTCACGGACAGGCCCCCGGTTGTCCGGCTGGCAAGAACCAAAGGCCAAAAGCGCATCCCACGCGGTGGGTGGTTTCCAAGGAGCACCCAGCTCAGGCAACCCGGCTGAAGTGCACACACTTCGCGAACAGGCCGGTCGCGCCCAGCCGGCCCCGCCGCGTGAGGTCGGCCGACCCAGTGGGTGTTTTGCTGGTGCTCAAGTCCCGAAATCCTAAGTACTGTGCGCCCTCTACGGAAACCGTCTCCCTGCCCTAGCCACAGACCGGCTCTCGGGTGTTCGGCTGGCGGGAAGTAGGACAAAGTAAGCGGCCTAACAGGAAAAAGCCTAAGGACGAGAGCAAAAGCGAGTCACTGACAAAGAGAGATACATATGCATTCTTAATCACAACAATGGGCCCACGACCGAGGTCCAACATGTTGAAAATACACCCTGATAACCCACAAGTATAGGGGATCGCAACCGTTTTCGAGGGTAGAGTATTCAACCCAAATTTATAAATTCGACACAAGGGGAGCCAAAGAATATTTGAAGGTATTAGCAACTGAGTTTTCAATTCAACCACATCTGGAGATTAATTATCTGCAGCAAAGTGATCAGTAGCAAAGTAGTATGATAGTTTTGATAATGGTAGCAGCAGTAACGGTAACGGTGACAGTGATAGCAATAGTTTTGTAGCAAGTGTGACAGTAACGATAGCAGTGGTAACTTAGCAAGAACAATATAGGATAAATTCGTAGGCATTGGATCGGTGAGTTGTTGCATGATATTCATCATGAGACAGTTATAACCTAGGGCGATACGACACTAGCTCCAATTCATCGATATAATGTAGGCATGTATTCCGTAAATAGTCATACGTGCTTATGGAAAGAACTTGCACGGCATCTTTTGTCCTACCCTCCCATGGCAGCGGGGTCCTATTGGAAACTAAGGGATATTAAGGCCTCCTTTTAATAGAGAACCGGAACAAAGCATTAACACATAGTGAATACATGAACTCCTCAAACTACGGTCATCACCGGGAGTGGGCCCGGCTATTGTCACTCCGGGGTTGCCGGATCATAACACGTAGTAGGTGACTATAACTTGCAAGATCGGATCTAGAACATGGATATACTGGTGATAACATAAACGGTTCAGATCTGAAATCATGGCACCCGGGCCCAAAGTGACAAGCATTAAGCATGGCAAAGTCATAGCAACATCAATCTAAGAACATAGTGGATACTACGGATCAAGCCCTGACAAAACTAACTTGATTACATGATGAATCTCATCCAACTCCTCACTGACCAACGAGCCTACGAAGGAATTACTCACTCCCAGTGGGGAGCATCATGGAATTGGCGATAGAGAAGGGTTGGTGATGATGAAGAACGAAGATCCCCCTCTCCGGAGCCCCGAACAGACTCCAGATCTGCGTTCTCGAGGAAGAATAGGGCTTGGCGGTGGCTCCGTCTCGTGGATCGCAATAATTCTTTCTCCCCTATTAATTCTCGTGTATTTTATAGTGTCGGTTTCAGGGTCTGTGGGGCCACCAGGTGGGGACAACCCACCTGGGCGTGCCTGGTGAGGGGGGCGCGCCCTGGTGGGTTATGCCCACCCAAGTGCCCCCCTTCGGTAGGTCTTGGCTCCAGAAATTCTGATATATTATATAAAAATTCCTCACAAAGTTTCGTTCCATTCCCAGAACTTTTATTTCTGCACAAAAAACACCATGGTAGTTCTGCTGAAAACAACGTCAGTCCGGGGTTAGGGCCTGTTCGGAGACCCACTGCTCCACGAGGCCACTCCCGGAGCGGGCGGAGTTCTAGTTAAAAATCATGGAGCACGCATGTAGGTACTCCCTAGATTCCGAAATTTTAGGGAGCAGGTGGTTATCCGAACATGCCCTTAGTTTCATTCAAATCATGCAAATTAGAGTCCAAAACAAGAGGAAAAGTGTTAGGAAAAGTAGATACGTTGGAGACGTATCAACTCCTCCAAGCTTAAACCTTTGCTTGTCCTCAAGCAATTCAGTTGATAAACTGAAAGTGAAAAAGAAAAACTTTTACGAACTCTTTTTCTCTTGTTTGCATAAATAAGCTTAAATAGCACCCAGGTTTTCAGCCAACATTATAACTAACCATGCCGACAATAACTCTTAAAGATTATAATGATTCATATCAATGACATAATCAGCTAGCGAGCAATAATAAGACATCTCAAACGACAACATGTTGTCAAAATAACCATAATATAATATGACAATAGTGGTATCTCGCTAGCCCTTTCTGAGACCGCAAAACATAAATGCAGAGCACCTCCAAAGTCCAAGTAGCGACTAAACATTGTAATTCATGGTAGAAAAGATCCATTCATGATGCACCCAACATTAGCTACACACAATGCATAAGTCATGACAGTTGTGCTCTCAGGTTCTAGCGCTTGTTTTAGAAGGTGATGACACAACATAAAAGTAAATAGATAGTCCCTTCACAGAGGGAAGCAGTGATTTGCAGAGGTGCCAGAGCTCAAGTTTTAAAACAGAGATAAATGATATTTTGAGACATGCACCTTTCTCATTTACTACACGACTATCAATTATCAATATCTCCCATGCTAAACGAGCTAGTGGCGGTTCCCAAGAGATAAAAAGTAAAGGTTTTGACTCCATTGGGAGTTTTTGTTTGATTATTTGAGCAATTAACTCTTTTTGTATTTTTGCAGTTTGGGACTGGGCATCCCTATTACCGCCCTTTTCTCGTGCGACGGCGAGTGAATAAACACTCGACCTGAGAATAACCTGCTTAGCATGGAAGATACCGACTACCTCCTGTCGTTCCATGAATGATCCAGGCACACAAAACGGATATTTTTTAGAAGTTTTTAGAGGTGGTACATGCAAATTTACTTAGGACGGCAGGGTAATACCGCATATAGGTAGGTATGGTGGACTCATCTAGAATAACTTTGGGTTTAGGGTTTTTGATGTACAAGCAGAATCCCCACTTAGTACAGGCGAAGGCTAGCAATTAGATTGAGAAGCGGACAGCTAGAGAGCAACAACAATCATGATCATGCCTTATGCATAAGTAACATTGGACACTAGCATGAGTAGGATATGAACACCATGAACATAAATATCATAGGGGCTATGTTGGTTTTGATTCAACTACGTGCATGAACATGTGCCAAGTCAAGCTACTCGAACATTCATAGGAGGATACCATATCATCATACTACATCACAATCATTTTAACGCAATGTTGATATCCAAGATAAATCATTATCCACTCCCAGCTACATATGCATGGCATGAGAAACTATAATCCCTAATTGTCATTGCAAACATGTTTAATCATAATGGGCTGAATCATGGATACTAGGTTAAACATATTAAACAAACAGAATAAGTCGAGTTCATACCAGTTTCTCTTTGCCACGGCCAGTTCATCAAATATCATCATTATTTCCTTTCACTTGCACGACCGAATGATGTGAAAACAATAATAGTGCAAGAGTGACATGGAATAAGCTAGAATCTACAAAACATTTTATTCAACAGGAGAAGACGAGTTAAAATGGACTCTTTATTAGTTCAACAATTATTCATATGAGAGCCATGCTACCTCTTGAGCATGCGTCGGTTTTCCCTTGAAGAGGAAAGGGTGATGCAGCAAAGTAGCGTAAGTATTTCCCTCGGTTTTTGAGAACCAAGGTATCAATCCAGTAGGATACTACACGCAAATCACCTAGTACCTGCACAAACAATCAAGAACCTTGCAACCAACGCGATAAAGGGGTTGTCAATCCCTTCACAGCCACTTGCAAAAGTGAGATTTGATAAAGATAATAAGATAAATATTTTTGGTATTTTTGTTGTATAGATTGGAAAATAAAGATTGCAAAATAAATAAGTAGTAAACTAGAATTATAGATCGGAAACTTATATGATGTAAAGTAGACCCAGGGGCCATAGGTTTCACTAGTGGCTTCTCTCATGATAGCATATATTACGGTGGGTGAACAAATTACTATCGAGCAATTGATAGAATAGCGCATAGTTATGAGAATATCTAGGCATGATCATGAACATAGGCATCACGTCCGTGTCAAGTTGAACGAAACAATTCTGCATCTACTACTATTACTCCACACGTCGACCGCTATCTAGCATGCATCTAGAGTATTAAGTTCATAAGAACGGAGTAATGCATTAAGCAAGATGACATGATGTAGAGGGATAAACTCAAGCAATATGATATAAACCCCATCTTTTTATCCTCGATGGCAACAATACAATACGTGTCGGTTCCCTTTCTATCACTGGGAAAGGACACCGCAAGATTGAACCCAAAGCTAAGCACTTCTCCCATGGCAAGAAAGATCAATCTAGTAGGCCAAACCAAACTGATAATTCGAAGAGACTTGTAAAGATATCAAATCATGCATATAAGAATTCAGAGAAGAATCAAATATTGTTCATATATAATCTTGATCATAAACCCACAATTCATAGGATCTCGGCAAACACACCACAAAAAGTATTACATCGAATAGATCTCCAAGAACATCGAGGAGAACTCTGTATTGAGAACCAAAGAGAGAGAGAAGAAGCCATCAAACCAACACAAAGTACTTCAAAGAGTGCCCCAAAGATTCTACCGGAGAGTCAAGACAAAAACGTGTGCCAACCCCTATGCATAGGTTCATGGGCGGAACCCACAAGTTGATCACCAAAACATACATCGAGTGGATCAATAGAATACCCCATTGTCACCACGGGTATCCCACGCAAGACATACATCAAGTGTTCTCAAATACTTAAAGACTCAATCCGATAATATAACTTCAAAGGGGAAAACTCAATCCATTACAAGAGAGTAGAGGGGGAGAAACATCATAAGATCCAACTATAATAGCAAAGCTCGCGATACATCAAGATCGTACCACCTCAAGAACACAAGAGAGAGAGATCAAACACATAGCTACTGGTACATACCCTCAGCCCCGAGGGAGAACTACTCCCTCCTCATCATGGAGAGCACCGGGATGATGAAGATGGCCACCGGAGAGGGATTCCCCCTCTGGCAGGGTACCGGAACGGGTCTAGATTGGTTTTCGGTGGCTACGGAGGCTTCTGGCGGCGGAACTCCCGATCTATTCTGCTCTCCAAAGTTTTTAGGGTATATGGGTATATATGGGAGGAAGAAGTATGTCGGTGGACCTCTGGGATGTCCACGAGGCAGGGGGCGCACCCAGGGGGTGGGTGCGCCCCCACCCTCATGGGCAGCCCGGGACTCTTCTGGTCCATCTCCGATACTCCGTGGGCTTCTTCTGGTCCAAAAATAAGTTCCGTGAAGTTTTAGGTCAATTGGACTCCGTTTGATTTTCCTTTTCTGCGATACTCTAACACAAGGAAAAAACAGAAACTGGCACTGGGCTCTAGGTTAATAGGTTAGTCCCAAAAATCATATAAAATAGCATATAAATGCATATAAAACATCCAAGGTTGATAATATAATATCATGGAACAATCAAAAATTATAGATACGTTGGAGACGTATCAGCATCCCCAAGCTTAATTCCTGCTCGTCCTCGAGTAGGTAAATGATAAAAACAGAATTTTTGATGTGGAATGCTACCTAACATATTTCTCTAAGTAATTCTCTTTATTGTGGCATGAATGTTCAGATCCATAAGATTCAAGACAAAAGTTTAATATTGACATAAAAATAATAATACTTCAAGCATACTAATAAAGCAATCATGTCTTCTCAAAGTAACATGGCCAAAGAAAGTTATCCCTACAAAATCATATAGTCTGGCTATGCTCTATCTTCACCACACAAAGTATTTAAATCATGCACAACCCCGATGACAAGCCAAGCAATTGTTTCATACTTTTGATGTTCTCAAACTTTTTCAATCTTCACGCAATACATGAGCGTGAGCCATGGACATAGCACTATAGGTGGAATAGAATGGTGGTTGTGGAGAAGACAAAAACGAGAATATAGTCTCACATCAACTAGGCGTATCAATGGGCTATGGAGATGCCCATCAATAGATATCAATGTGAGTGAGTAGGGATTGCCATGCAATGGATGCACTAGAGCTATAAGTGTATGAAAGCTCAAAAAGAAACTAACTGGGTGTGCATCCAACTTGCTTCTCACGAAGACCTAGGGCATTTTGAGGAAGCCCATCATTGGAATATACAAGCCAAGTTCTATCATGAAAGATTCCCACTAGTATATGAAAGTGACAACATAGGAGACTCTCTATCATGAAGATCATGGTGCTACTTTGAAGTACAAGTGTGGTAAAAGGATAGTAGCATTGTCCCTTCTCTCTTTTTCTCTTTTTTTATTTTTTTATTTTATTTATTTATTTTTTTGGGCCTTCTCTTTTTTTATGGCCTCCTTTGGCCTCTTTCTTTCGTCCGGAGTCTCATCCCGACTTGTGCGGGAATCATAGTCTCCATCATCCTTTCCTCACTGGGACAATGCTCTAATAATGATGATCATCACACTTTTATTAACTTACAACTCAAGAATTACAACTCGATACTTAGAACAAGATATGACTCTATGAATGCCTCCGGCGGTGTACCGGGATGTGCAATGACTCAAGAGTGACATGTATGGAAGAATTATGAACGGTGGCTTTGCCACAAATATAATGTCAACTACATGATCATGCAAAGCAATATGACAATGATGAAGCGTGTCATAATAACGGAACGGTGGAAAGTTGCATGGCAATATATCTCGGAATGGCTATGGAAATGCCACAATAGGTAGGTATGGTGGCTGTTTTGAGGAAGGTATATGGTGGGTTTATGGTACCAGCGAAAGTTGCGCGGTACTAGAGAGGCTAGCAATGGTGGAAGGGTGAGAGTGTGTATAATCCATGGACTCAACATTAGTCATAAAGAACTCACATACTTATTGCAAAAATCTATTAGTTATCAAAACAAAGTACTACACACATGCTCCTAGGGGGATAGATTGGTAGGAAAAGACCGTCGCTCGTCCCCGACCGCCACTCATAAGGAAGACAATCAATAAATAAATCATGCTCCGACTTCATCACATAACGGTTCACCATACGTGCATGCTACGGGAATCAAAAACTTTAACACAAGTATCTCTCAAATTCACAACTACTCACTAGCATGACTCTAATATTAACATCCTCATATCTCAAAACAATCATCAAGTATCAAACTTCTCATAGTATTCAATGCATTTTATATGAAAGTTTTTATTATATCCCTCTTGGATGCCCATCATATTAGGACTAAATTCATAACCAAAGAAAATTACCATGCTGTTTAGGACTCTCAAAATAATATAAGTGAAGCATGAGAGATCAATCATTTCTATAGAATAAAACCACCACTGTGCTCTAAAAGATATAAGTGAAACACTAGGGCAAATGACAAACTACTCCGAAAGATGTAAGTGAAGATCAATGAGTAGTCGAATAATTATGCAACTATGTGAAGACACGATAAAATTTAAGAATTTCAGATCTTGGTATTTTATTCAAACATCATGCAAAACAAAAGAAAATAAAATGACGCTCCAAGCAAAACACATATCATATGGCGAATAAAAATATAGCTCCAAGTAAAGTTACCGATGAACGAAGACGAAAGAGGGGATGCCATCTGGGGCATCCCCAAGCTTAGGCTCTTGGTTGTCCTTGAATATTACCTTGGGGTGCCTTGGGCATCCCCAAGCTTAGGCTCTTGCCATTCCTTATTCCATAGTCCATCGAATCTTTACCCAAAACTTGAAAACTTCACAACACAAAACTTAAGAGAAAACTCGTAAGCTCCGTTAGTGAAAGAAAACAAAACACCACTTCAAGGTACTATAATGAACTCATTCATGATTTATATTGGTGTTAAACCTACTGTATTCCAACTTCTCTATGGTTTATGAACTCTTTTACTAGCCATAGATTCATCAAAATAAGTAAACAACACATAGAAAACAGAATCTGTCAAAAACAGAATAGTCTGTAGTAATCTGGATCAAACGTATACTTATGGAACCCCAAAAATTCTAAAATAAATTTCTGGACCTGAGTAATTTATCTATTAATCATATTCAAAAATAATTAACTAAATATAACTCTCCAATAAAAAATGGCATCAATTCTCGTGAGCGCTAAAGTTTCTGGTCTTTACAGCAAGATCAACAAGACTTTCCCCAAGTCTTCCCAACGGTTCTACTTGGCACAAACACTAATTATTCCAATGAAAGTGCAACTATCCCTAGGTGGTTTTGGTAATTCCTAACAACATATAGCTCATTGAGCTAACATTATTCCAAGATTAATATTTCAGGAAAAGCTCAATTAATGGCATGGCATGGATGAGGAAAGTGGACCCCTCAAAATACTAAGGACAAAAAGATTGGCTCAAGCTCAAAGCTCAAGACTCTACATTTTATATTTTAGTGATCTAAGATCACATTGAGTCTATAGGAAAAGCCAATACTATCAAGGAGGGATGAGGTGTTGCTTGATGAGGTTCTTGCTTCATAGTGCTTAGTGATATGCTCCAAAACCCTCAACTACCTTCCCACATCCACATATGACCTAAACCAAAAGTCAAACTCGGCCCCACCGATTCTTTCTATCCGGCGCCACCGAGTTCGGATGTCATAGCCACTACCACAAACCCTAGGCAAATCGGTCTCATTGATAGGGATCTCGGTCACACCGAGATGGGGTTGTAATCTCTCTGTTTCCCTTTGTAACATTTCGGTCCTACCGAGATGAGCGATCGGTCCCACCGAGATTGCAATGTAAACTCTTTGTTTCCCTTTTGTAACATTTCGGTCCCACCGAAATGAGCGATTGGTCCCACCGAGTTTACCTGACCAACTCTCTGGTTAGCTTATTACCAAAATCGGTCCCACCGAGTTTGTGTAATCGGTCACACCGAGATTACGTTATGCCCTAACCCTAACCATATCGGTCCTACCGAGTTGCATCTCAGTCCCACCGAAAATCCTAACAGTCACTAGGTTTGCTAAATCGGTCCGACCGAGTTTCTCAATTCGGTCTCACCGAGATTGGTAAATTATGTGTTACGGTTAGTTTTTGTGTGGAGGCTATATATACCCCTCCACCCACTCTTCATTCATGGAGAGAGCCATCAGAACATACCTACACTTCCAATACACATTTTCTGAGAGAGAACCACCTACTCATGTGTTGAGGCCAAGATATTCCATTCCCACCATATGAATCTTGATCTCTAGCCTTCCCCAAGTTGCTTTCCACTCAAATCTTCTTTCCACCAAATCCATATCCTGTGAGAGAGAGTTGAGTGTTGGGGAGACTATCATTTGAAGCACAAGAGCAAGGAGTTCATTATCAACACACCATTTGTTACTTCTTGGAGAGTGGTGTCTCCTAGATTGGCTAGATGTCACTTGGGAGCCTCCGACAAAGATTGTGGAGTTGAACCAAGGAGTTTGTAAGGGCAAGGAGATCGCCTACTTCGTGAAGATCTACCGCTAGTGAGGCAACTCCTCTGTGGGCGATGGCCATGATGGGATAGACAAGGTTGCTTCTTCGTGGACCCTTCGTGGGTGGAGCCCTCCGTGGACTTGCGCAACTGTTACCCTCCGTGGGTTGAAGTCTCCATCAACATGGATGTACGATAGCACCACCTATCGGAACCATGACAAAAACATCCGTGTCTCCAATTGCGTTTGAATTCTCCAAACCCTTCCCTTTACATTCTTGCAAGTTGCATGCTTTACTTTCCGCTGCTCATAGACTCTTTGCATGCGTGCTTGAATTGTGTGAAGATTGCTTGACTTGTGCTAAGATAGCTAAAATCTGCCAAAGACTAAAATTGGGAAAAGGATAGATTTTTATTTGGTCAAGTAGTCTAATCACCCCCCCCCTCTAGACATACTTTCGATCCTACAAGTGGTATCAGAGCTTTGGTCTCCATTTGCTTTGATTTCCATAGCTTTTGGTGGTCATAGCCTTGGTTTCACAACCTAGGAGAGTATGGCGTCTAGCGAGGGAAATTATCACCGTAGAGGTCCTTACTTTGATGGTACTAATTTTGCTAGTTGGAAGCATAAGATGAAAATGCATATTCTTGGACATAACCCCGCTGTTTGGGCTATTGTGTGTGTTGGCTTGCAAGGTGAATTCTTTGATGGGAGAGAACCGAATCATGAAGCTACCGCGGAAGAGTTGAAGATGCTACAATACAATGCTCAAGCTTGTGATATCCTTTTCAACGGATTGTGCCCCGAAGAATTCAACAAAATCAGCCGTCTTGAGAATGCAAAGGAAATTTGGGATACTTTGGAGTCATGGCCGCATGCATTATGCGGGGGGTGCAGCCACTTCAATATAGAGGCCACCCCATGTGGGATTTCAACGGGGAGGATGACGCCACCCGTTATGGTCGTAAGGGGCCGGCCTCAGCTGCCGCTCTAGTAAAGATCTTATCCTCTTTGTACAAGGGAGAAAAGGAGGAATTCCTCCGCGTTAACCCGCAGGCTGGATTTACTATGTACGATCCTCCAAGTTGGGTAAGTGAACAATTGCGCTTGCCCATTTGTTTTATACTCCCACGGTTAGATATATAGTCTAACGACTTCAATGCAGGAACTGCGACAGGTGGTAAAGGATATAAGCAGCCGCCCTCCACAGCCCGAGGACCCAGAACGGTCCCTCGATCCGGACTCCGAAGAGGATCCAGACATATCGGTGGAGCCTATCGACGGGGTGTTCCATCAGCTAAGCAAGGACAATACTTTGGTAGCCATCACGGCTGATTACCCAGGGTTAATCCCGGCCTCCCAGGTGACAGAAACCGGAGTCTCATTCCCTTGAGAGAGATTCCACTCTCACGTATTCCGGTGTTTCTGACGACAACCGTGTTTTGCAGGGGAGATTTCTGAGGCAGGAGGCCGAAACTGCGGCGGCTAGCCAACGAGGGGCCGCAGGGCCCCGTGGGGCAAAAAGGAATGTAGTCCGGACTGAGATGCCGGCGCAAAGGTATAGCGCACCCTCTGTTTCCCTGGTGTTATTCTGTCAGGGCATATTAATGTTCGTGCTATCTTCAGAACGAAGAGACCTTGCCGGACTACATCCGGAGAGGTTGCCAATCGCGCCTCTACCAGCCAGGCTCCAACGTCTGGCCAGGAAGCGGAGGCGAGCACAAGGCGCGCACCGGACGCTCCTCCGACAGAGGATGCGGACAGGCTGTCTGCCACAAATTCTGAAGTGGAGAGTGCCATGAACCACAGGCGTCGCCGGACAGTTCTACGCGATGCTTGTTTCTCCCAAGAGGCTTTAGATGCCTTTAATTCGGGAGATGCGTACCTCCGTGCCGCTCAAAATGGTTTAGCCAGAGCCACGGAGCAGTATGTAAAAGACATACGGGTAAGAAAATTTTGGTCAAATATATATATACCAGTAGCCCCTGAGACTTGAAGCAGTTAGAGCAACTGATTTAAGGATCATTTAATATGCAGGTTCTTACAGAGAAGAATACTGTACTGTCCCAGGAGCTGGAAAAGTGCGAGGCCCAACTAGAGGCCGCACTAGCCGCAGCGGGGGAGCCCAAAGAGACCCCCTCAGGTAAGATACACTTTGAAAGATTAGTATTGTGCAGTGTGGGTGCAAATCTGACAAATCATGTTGCAGATGGCGCCGGACTCGATCTGGAAAAGCAACAACTCTTACGCCGGCTAAAGGCCGGTGAGAGTGCGTTGACAAAGGTGAGGCGAGAGAAGAATGATCTTCAGGATGCCAACACCAAGCTGGACGTCGAACTTAAAGATGTTCGTGGCCAGCTGTCGGACTCCACGAAGGAGAATCAGCGGCTTCAACGTGGCATATTTAGTAAGTGCTTGAACGAACTTTGAAAAAAGAGTTCGGCGAGGAAGTCGACTAACAGAGTAATGTCTGTAGGTATGCTCACAGGTCGTCCTGCAGAGGAGATGCCCGGTTCTACGGGTGACCTTCTTTCCGAACTCATGCAACTACATGAGCGAATTCGGCAGGCGATGCGAGGCGTTGCCCAAGCCTTATGGCCTGCCCACTCCATGCCCGAGGGCCTTGGAGAGCTTGCGGAGAAGCTGAAGGGAGCTCGGCGGCGCTTCCGGTTGTGGAAGATATCAGCCTGCCGACAAGGCGCTAGGGAAGCCTGGGCCATGGTGAAGACCCGTTTTACGAAGTCTGACCCAAACCACATGGCCGAGGTCGGACCAGTGGGGCCTGACGGGAAGGAGATCCCTGTGAGCTTAGTATACGGCCAAGTAGAGTTGGCCACGAAGTATTCCCAACAGGACTGTAAATTAGACAGCCTGTTAGATGGTATAGAAGAGGAATAAAATCAGTCAGAATGACTATGTAATTTTGAATTGACATGTGTAATGCCTTCTAGCCGGATTGTAGATCGTTTGTCGTTGCCGACCCTTTCACTTCAACCTCAGGACCTGACGGTCCGGAGTGTGTCCGAATACCATAGCGGTTATATAAGAACCGTGGTATGCGTGGAGACCAGGCGTAGGGGTCATTAGTGCTTTATCAGACAAGTGCCCAACTAGTTATGTTATATTACATGGTTAGTAAGAAACATCTTCCAGAGAGAATAGTTCCGTTAGGGGTTCCTTTCGCTGGGAGGCATGCCCTAAAGTGCATGTCCGGACTGCGTAAAAAGACGCAGAAAAAAGCATCTGGGGGCGCATAAAATGAGTAAAAAGATCATCTTTTATCTCACCGACCGAATATTCCCTTAAGAACGCTAGCTTTCGGCTTCACCCAGTCTGAGGTACACATCCGGCTGACCCGGCAGTAACAATCGAAGAGGTGCTCCCTTTACCGCCTAGCCGAACAATTAGGAACGTAGGGGTAAGCACAGGAGCCAAGCAACCCAGCTTGGCTAAAACTTAAGTCATATCGATGCATATAATGGTGAAGAAAAAGGTACATGCGGAAGTTTGACGCATGTATTGGGCGTGAAGACCGTATAAATAAGCTTCTGTTAAAGAAGCCCCCAGGTTTAATGAGCGCGAGTGGCGCGTCACTAGATGAGCCTTTAAGGGCTATAAAAGAAAAGAGGGGAAGGAGAGAAACGTAAGACAGAAAAATGCAAAAAATGGACAGAGGAAGGAGACGAACACAGAGTCCGGCGCTAGGCATAGAATCTTCGGAGACGGGTGGGCGTTCCACGAGTTCGGCTTGAGTCGGTTATCCGACGCATCTCGCACGCGGTACGCCCCGCCAGTCAGGACTTGGTCGATTATGAATGGACCTTCCCACTTGGGCTTGAGTTTGTCCTTTTTCTTATCCGGCAGGCATAGAACTAGTTCGCCAACATTGTAATTTTTGGCCCATACTTCTCTGCTTTGATATCTTCGGGCCTGCTGTTGATAAAATGCGGAACGGGCTTTTGCCACGTCACGCTCCTCCTCTAGGGCGTCCAAGTTGTCCTGCCGATCGAGCTCGGCTTCTCTTTCTTTGTACATGCGCACTCTAGGTGAGTCATGAATTATGTCACAGGGCAGAACTGCCTCTGCGCCGTACACCATAAAAAATGGTGTGTATCCGGTGGTGCGATTTGGCGTGGTCCGCAGCCCCCATAGCACGGAGTCGAGCTCCTCTACCCAGTGCGTATTAGATTCCTTGAGGAACCGCACCAGTCTGGGTTTAATGCCGCTCATGATAAGACCATTTGCGCGTTCGACCTGGCCGTTGGTTTGTGGGTGATAGACGGAAGCATAATCGAGCTTGATGCCCATGTTTTTGCACCAGAGTTTTACCTCGTCGGCGGTAAAGTTTGTACCATTATCGGTTATGATGCTGTGGGGGACGCCATAACGGTGTACAACCCCGGATATGAAGTCTATCACAGGTCCGGATTCGGCCGTTTTAACAGGCTTGGCTTCTATCCATTTGGTGAATTTATCCACCATGACCAATAAGTATTTTTTCCTATCGGTCCCACCTTTAAGGGGTCCGACCATGTCAAGCCCCCAGACCGCAAAAGGCCAGGTGATGGGTATAGTTTGGAGTGCGGTGGGTGGCATATGGCTTTTGTTGGCAAAAAGTTGGCAACCAGCGCATCGTTGGACTAGGTCCTGAGCGTTTGCCCGGGTCGTCGGCCAATAAAAGCCTGTACGGAAAGCCTTGCTAACAAGGGACCGAGCAGCGGCGTGGTGACCATCGAGTCTGGCATGAATTTCAGCCAGAAGGTTCCGCCCTTCCTCTTCGGAGATGCACCTTTGAAGGACTCCGGTAGTGCTTTTCTTATAAAGCTCTCCCTCATGGACTCTATAGGCTTTAGATCGTCGCACTATGCAGCGGGCCTCGTTTTGGTCCTCCGGGAGTTCCTGCCTAGTAAGGTAGGCTAGGAATGGTTCTGTCCACGGGGCGATGACCGCCATTATTACGTGGGCTGAAGGTGTAATTTCATTGGCAGAGCCTCCAATTGTGTCAGATTGTTCGGCGTCGAGTGGTGCGGCTGGGTCCGGGCTGTTATTTGCGGGTTCCCCCTCCCATGCTACGGATGGCTTGAACAATCTTTCCAAAAAGATGTTGGGGGGACTGCATCGCATTTTGCTCTGATGCGTGCGAGGACATCCGCTGCTTGATTGTTTTCTCGGGCTATATGGTGAAACTCCAGCCCTTCGAACCGAGCTGACATTTTTAGGACGGCGTTGCGGTAAGCTGCCATTTTTGGGTCCTTGGCGTCAAAGTCTCCATTTATTTGGGATATCACGAGGTTTGAATCCCCGCGTACCTCTAGGTGCTGGATACCCATGGATACTGCTATCCGGAGACCATATAGGAGGGCCTCATATTCGGCTGCATTGTTGGAATCCATGTACATGATCTGGAGCACATATTGGACTGTGTCTCCTGTGGGGGACACCAGGACGACGCCAGCCCCCAGTCCGGCCAACATTTTGGAGCCGTTGAAATGCTTAATCCAGTTTGAATATGTGCCGTACTCTTTAGGGAGCTCGGCCTCCGTCCATTCTGCGACGAAGTCGGCCAAAACTTGCGATTTAATAGCTCGTCGTGGCTTATAGGTTATATCGAACGGGAGAAGCTCGATGGCCCATTTTGCAATCCGGCCCGTTGCGTCGCGGTTGTTGATAATATCATTGAGTGGTACTTCCGAGGCTACTGTTATGGAACACTCTTGAAAGTAGTGTCGTAGCTTCCGGGATGCCATGAATACCGCGTATGCAATCTTTTGATAATGCGGGTACCGTGATTTGCATGGAGTGAGGACAGTGGACACGTAGTAGATCGGCCTTTGAAGGGGGAATTTGTGTCCGTCCGTTTCCTGCTCGACAACGAGCACTGCGCTGACAACTTGGTGTGTTGCTGCAATGTACAATAACATTGGTTCGCCGGTGATTGGCGCGGCCAGGACTGGGTTTGTTGCCAATATGGCTTTTATTTCAGCAAGTCCGGCCATGGCAGCATCCATCCACTCGAAGTGTTCGATGCGCCGAAGGAGGCGATAAAGGGGTAGTGCCTTTTCTCCCAAGCGGGAGATGAAGCGGCTTAAAGCCGCCACGCACCCGGTTAATTTTTGTATTTGTTTAAGGTCCTTTGGGACATCCAATTGTGACATAGCTCGGATCTTGGCTGGGTTTGCTTCAATTTCTCTACCGGATACAATGAAGACCAAGAGCTTTCCGGCTGGAACGTCGAAGACGCATTTTTCTGGGTTGAGCTTGATGTCATATTGTCGGAGGTTATCGAATGTAAGCCTCAAGTTGTTTACTAGGGATTCGACATGTCTTGATTTGACGACCACATCATCCACATACGCCACCACTATTTTGCCGATCTGGTTTGCCAGACATGTCTGGATCATGCGCTGGTATGTTGCGCCGGCGTTTTTTAGCCCGAAGGGCATTGTGTTGAAGCAGAATGGGCCGTATGGTGTGATGAATGCTGTTGCAGCTTGGTCTGATTCTGCCATCTTGATTTGATGGTAACCGGAGTATGTGTCGAGGAAACACAACAAATCGTGTCCTGCGGTGGCATCGATAATTTGATCGATGCGGGGGAGGGGGAAGGGATCCTTTGGGCAAGCCTTGTTAAGGTCTTTAAAGTTGACACACAGGCGCCAGGATTTGTCCTTCTTTGGTACCATCACCAGGTTTGCTAGCTAGTCCGGATGTTTTATGTCTGATGAATCCGGCCTCCAATAGCTTGGCTAGCTCCTCTCCCATAGCCTGTCTCTTGGGTTCGGAAAAACGCCGAAGGGTTTGTTTGACAGGTTTAAATCCTTTTAGGATATTTAAGCTGTGTTCGGCCAGCCTGCGTGGGATCCCTGGCATGTCTGAAGGGTGCCAGGCGAAGATGTCCCAGTTCTCTCGTAGGAACTCTCGTAGTGCGGCGTCTGCATCAGGGTTCAGTCATGCCCCAATTGAAGCTGTTTTATTGGGGTCCGTTGGATGGACCTGGAATTTGACTATTTCGTCGGCTGGCTTGAAGGATGTGGATTTGGATCTCTTATCGAGTATCACATCATCCCTGTTAACCATGGAGCGCAGCGCAGTCAGTTCCTCGGCCACTAAGGCTTCGGATAGCGCCTCAAGGGCTAATGCGGCCGTCTTGTTTTCGACGCGGAGTGCTATGTCTGGATCACTAGCTAGAGTGATAATTCCATTCGGCCCGGGCATCTTAAGCTTCATGTACCCGTAATGTGGTATTGCTTGGAAGATTGTGAATGCTTCCCACCCTAGTAAAGTGTGATATCTGCTCTTAAACGGGGCCACCTGAAACGTGACTTCTTCCGACCTATAATTATCCGGCGTGCCGAACACCACATCTAGTGTGATTTTTCCTGTGCAGCGCGCTTCCCGACTGGGGATTATTCCTCTAAAGGTTGTGCTGCTTCGCTCGATGCGGTTCCAGTCTATTTCCATTTTTTTGAAGGGTTTCCTCATAAATGAGGTCCAGTCTGCTGCCTCCATCCATGAGTACCTTGGTGAGGCGAAAGCCGTCCACTATGGGACTGAGGACCAATGCGGCTGGTGCTCGGGCTGTTCGGAATCTAGGTTCATCACTTGCGTTGAAGGTAATAGCAGTGTCGCTCCATGGATTTATTGTTGCAACTTGATAGACTTCGGCGAGGCTGCGGAGTGTTCTTTTTCGCATATTGTTTGATGCGAAAGTCTCGAAGACTGTGAGAACGGTACTGGTGTCCTCGGGCTGGCTTTCTGCGGCCTCCAGAATTAAGAGGTCCTCGCCAATTTTGGCCACCTGCCGGAGTATCCAACATGCTCTAAGGCTGTGAGTTGGTGTGGCGTCCTCTGTACTATGAATCTTACAGGGTCCATCAAGCCACTTTTCCAATATGGTTCCATGCCCTGTAGAGGGTTTTGGCTTTTTGGTGTTTATCTCGGGTGTCCTATGATGATGCACCCTCTTAGTTCGGACGGGATTACTATTCAAGGCCGGATTATCCCAAAATTTTATTTTGGTTTTCCAGGCGCTTTCCATCGCACAGTATTTTTGTACTATGGACGCCAAGTCAGTGAAGCGTGTAATATCACGACAACTTACGGCGTTAAGGATTCACTCGTCCGTGCAATTACTGCAGAAAATTGAGATTGCGTCTTCCTCGCGGCAATCCTTTATCATGTTCATAACCAGGAGGAATCTGGCCCAGTAATGATGTACTGTTTCCTCGGGCCTCTGCCTGATGTGAGAGAGATCGCTTATGTTCGGGTGGGCGGGTGCCGTTGAATCTGAAACCTTACCCAATACAAGATTCGGAGGCCGAAGAGTTTTCGAACTCTGAAGTTCGGATTCTTGGATGTTGTCCAACGAATCTAGCCCATTGCTTGATCCTAAGCTCAGGTCTTGAGTTACATCCTCCTCTTCGCGGGTATTCGGCTTGGAGGGGTCGGGAATTCGGACGTAGCTAGTCCTTAAAATAGATGAAGGGTCTCCGCACTGCGCCTCTACCATGGCAACGTGGTGGGTGACTTGGGGAGAGTTAATTTCTCTTAGATCGGGTTTAAGCCCAACCTAGTCGTAATCCATAGCGACCCCCAGGGCGGCGATGCAATCCAAGAGCTCATTTACGGAAGAGAGCTCCATTGGATCTAGCTGCTCGATGAGCTCCGAGATGATGTGTAGGTTGCTTTTGATGACCTGAGAGGTCACCGTCGGCGCAACAGCCGAACAGGCGGTCATGAGGAAACCACCTAGCCGGAGGGTTTGGCCAACAGCCAAGGCTCCCTTAGCAACGACGCCGTCTTTAAAGACGGGAGGAGGCATCCTTCCTGATTGTGACGACACAGAGGAACTCTCAATGAAAGCACCAATGTCAGTGTCAAAACCGGTGGATCTTGGGTAGGGGGTCCCGAACTGTGCGTCAAGGCCGGATGGTAACAGGAGACAAGGGACACGATGTTTTTTACCCAGGTTCGAGCCCTCTCGATGGAGGTAATACCCTACTCCTGCTTGATTAATATTGATGATATGGGTAGTACAAGAGTAGATCTACCACGGGATCAAGGAGGCTAAACCCTAGAAGCTAGCCTATGGTATGATTGTTGTGTATGGAGTCGATTGCCTACGGACTACAACCCTCCGGTTTATATAGACACTGGATAGGGTTAGGGTTACATAGAGTCAGTTACAATGGTAGGAGATCTTGAATATCCGCATCGCCAAGCTTGCCTTCCACGCCAAGGAAAGTCCCATCCGTACATGGGACGAAGTCTTCAATCTTGTATCTTCATAGTCCAGGAGTCCGGCTGAAGGTATAGTCCGGCTACCCAAACACCCCCTAATCCAGGACTCCCTCACCGGGCAACCCAACATTTGACCAAAGACATGATTCGGAGCTGATGCATATAATGCCAAAACTTGCGACGCCGAACACTCCCTAAGGTGTTCGGTCTTTATAAGTGCGGGCGAAACAACACTCTTTATTAAAAAAGCCCCTAGTGTCCAGGTACGTGCAAAAATTCTGACGTGGCCACATGCCAAGACGCCAGCCTCCTCCTTGGTTATATCAGAAAGAAAAAACCAGGGTATGTGTAGCAACAAGAGACAGTAAAAAAGGTTTACGCAGGGTCTTAATCTAAAAAGAATCCTTTAGGACGGGTCCCTACTGCACGTCTGCGCCTGTGTCTCCATTGTGCCGTATCCTGGATGGGCGCCGCACGATGTTCATCTGTAAAAGAGAGGAACTGAGTTGAAAACGGGTCGTGCCGAAAAAGTTTAAAATAAGCAAAGTATAAAGTAAGATATATAAGATTGAGCTTTATTGTCTCTTATTGTATATGCGTGGAGCCTCTAGTGCGGGGGTATATGGCTTCTAGGCCTGCATCAATGATGATTTTGCACCGAACTCGTCTATCCGTGTTCGTGGTCTTGAATGACCTATTTCGAAGGTTTTTTTTTGTCCGGTGAGGCCATTTTGCTGTGGGGCTGTCAAAGCGGCCGCACAGTCCTCCGCTTGGGGAGGCGCACTTTAGTGCTTCCCCTTCAAAGAGATGAGCCTCGTGGACCGGGCATCTTAAGCGTAAGAGGTGCATAATGCGGTATTGCGTTAAAGCGAGCGAAAGCTTCGCGTCCCAGTAGTGCTTGATAGCGACTTGAGAACAGGACGATATGGAAGGTCAGCTTTTTGCGGCGGAGGTTATCGGCAGGGCCGAATATGACTTCGAGCCGGAGAAAACCCATACAATGGGTGTCCGGGCCAGGTATTACCCCTTGAAAGGAGGTTTTGCTGCGGCGGATTCTTGCTGGGTTTATCCCCATGTGCTGGATTGTATCCTGATATATCAGGTTTAGTCCACTGCCGCCGTCCATAAGGACAGTTGAAAACTGGAGTCCGCCAATTATTGGATCGAGTATCAAGGCAGTCCAGCCTACATTCTTGATATTCCTAGAATAATCTAGCTGATCGAAGATGATCGGTTTTGACAACCAGTGGCAGGACCCTTTGGGGATGGGCCATGTGGTGCGTACCTTTACGGGCGCCGCATGTTTTGTTATGTGAAGTGAGTTCACTGTTTTTACTTCTTGTGGGAAGTTCTTTTGTTTCCTAGTGCTCTGCTTTTGGGGTTCGTCCTCGTCTTTTCTTGGTGTGTTGAGCCCCTTATGTTCGGCATTGAGTCTGCCGGATTGTTTGAAAACCCAACAGTCTCTGTGGGTATGGTTAGCAGGCTTCCCGGGAGTACTGTGTATCTGACATATCCTGTCCAGGATTTTATTTAGGTTGGATGGATCGTCCCTGTTATCCTGGGGGGCGATTTTTCCTTATTTTGTCGTGAGCCTTTGAATCCGGCATTGACTGCCGTGCTCTTCGGACTTTTGTCCTTAGTCCAGCGACGGTCCTTGTTGCGTCACGGTTTTCCGTTTCCATCCCTAGTTTCGGATGTACTTGGGTCACTGGGGTTGCACCTTGCCAACCAGCTGTCCTCCCCTGCACAAAAGCGGGTCATAAGGCTTGTTAGTGCGGCCATTGTTCTTGGCTTTTCTTGGCCGAGGTGTCTGGCGAGCCATTCGTCTCGGACGTTATGCCTGAAAGCTGCTAAGGCTTCGGCATCCGGACAGTCGACTATCTGATTCTTTTTAGTGAGGAATCTATTCCAGAACTGCCGAGCTGATTCTCCGGGTTGTTGAGTTATGTGACTAAGATCGTCTGCATCCGGAGGGCGGACATAGGTCCCTTCAAAGTTTGCTCGGAAAGCATCCTCGAGCTCTTCCGAGCTTCCAATTGTGTTTTCGGGAAGGCTTTTAAGCCAATGCCGGGCTGGCCCTTTGAGCTTAAGGGGTAGATATTTTATGGCGTGGAGATCATCTCCTCTAGCCATGTGTATGTGGAGGATATAATCCTCGATCCAAACTCTAGGGTCTGTTGTTCCGTCATATGCCTCTATGTTTACGGGTTTGAATCCCTCTGGGAATTCATAGTCCAGGACCTCATCGGTGAAACATAGGGGGTGTGTGGCGCCCCTGTATTTGGGTGTGCCGGATTCTGATGATGGCTTCATAGCGTTGCTTACGAGAGCTCGCTTTCTTGGCCCATAAATGGACCTGACTGGGCCATGATGCGAATCCTTAAGTGGGTCGCATGCCGATTTAGGTGCGGCGTCGCTTGCCGCTTTATGGGGTCGTCTATCCGACCGTGTGGCTTTTTCATTTTTTGAATGCGAGGGCTCTAGGGCCTCTTCGTCGAATTCAGGCAGTAGCTTTCTTTTCGGATAGCTTTTAGTGCGGCAACTGTCGCTGTACTTATCTGTGGTATTGATTACTTTGCTCCATCTGATCCGGAGTGCATCTTCCGCTGTTTTTAGCTTCTGCTTCTGCTTTTTTAGGCTGCGTGCAGTTGCAACGAGCCTCTCGTGGAGATTCTTCTGCTCCATAGGTTTATTCGGCGTGAGGTCGTCCGGAATGCCGTTTTCGCCTGAGGAGGGATGTTCGGTTTCTCTATCCGTGTTGCCCTATTCGGACGGTTGCTCTAAGGCCTGCTAGTCATCTACAGGCTTGTCCTGCTCTATGGTTGGGTTTTTGTCGAGGCAGGGCTTGGGTCGGCGTTTACGCTGACGCTTTGATTGCTTTTTGGGGGGTTGATCTCCCGTCCCGTCCCCTTTTTCCTCGTTGTCGCTTCCTTTAGGGGTATCCACCATGTACACATCGTGAGATGAGGTGGCTGTCCAATGCCCTATGGGCGTTGGTTCGTTGGTATCTCCTGCATCGTCATCCATGCTGTCGATGTCTACGGAGTCGAAGTTGAGCACGTCGTTTAAATTGTCGACAGTGGCTACCAAGTGGGTGGTGGGTGGGCTTTGAATTTCTTCATCGTCCATATCCCATCCTCGCTGACCGTAGTTCGGCCAGGGCTCTCCTGATAAGGAGAGATACTTGAGAAAGTTCAGGATATCGCCACAAGGCGAGTGCTGAAAGATATCTGCGGCAGTGAACTCTATTAACGGCGCCCAATCGGATTCGATCGGCAGGGGCGCGGGGGGTTCGGAGTTCGGAAAGGAGTCCGGATCCTCGGAGTCACGGATCATGCAGAGTGCGGGGCTAGCGTTCGGCTCGATCGCCTTTGAGATCGAAGCCCCCGAGGTGACGTCCAACCGCTCATCCTCGATTGGCGCAATAGGCTCCAAGTTAGGGGTCGGAACCGATGCGTGTGCGGCCTCCAGGACACTGTCCGGAGGCAGAGCTAGATCATGCCCCTCGAGATAGTGCGGCGCGCTTGGTCGTGGCTCGAACCCGTCGAAGATCAAGTCTCCGCGGATGTCAGCCGTGTAGTTTAAGCTTCCAAACCTGACTTGATGGCCAGGGGCGTAGCTTTCGATCTGCTCCAGGTGGCCGAGCGAATTGGCCCGCAGAGCGAAGACGCCGAAGATGAAGATCTGTCCGGGGAGAAAAGTCTCACCCTGGACCGTATCGTTGTTGATGATCAAAGGAGCCATCGGGCCTAAAGGCGACGACACAGAGGAACTCTCAATGAAAGCACCAATGTCGGTGTCAAAACCGGCGGATCTCGGGTAGGGGGTCCCGAACTGTGCGTCTAGGCCGGATGGTAACAGGAGGCAGGGAACACGATGTTTTACCCAGGTTCGGGCCCTCTTGATGG
The DNA here is from genome assembly GCF_056163025.1 of Triticum urartu. NCBI lineage: Eukaryota > Viridiplantae > Streptophyta > Magnoliopsida > Poales > Poaceae > Triticum > Triticum urartu. Next base: position 118,264,084 of record NC_141876.1, on the reverse strand, counting down.
AGGTAAAACCCTATGTCCTGCTTGATTAATATTGATGATATGGGTAGTACAAGAGTAGATCTACCACGAGATCAAGGAGGCTAAACCCTAGAAGCTAGCCTATGGTATGATTGTTGTATGTGGAGTTGATTGCCTACGGACTACAACCCTCCGGTTTATATAGACACCGGATAGGGTTAGGGTTACATAAAGTCGGTTACAATGGTAGGAGATCTTGAATATCTACATCGCCAAGCTTGCCTTCCACGCCAAGGAAAGTCCCATCCGGACACGGGACGAAGTCTTCAATCTTGTATCTTCATAGTCCAGGAGTCCGGCTGAAGGTATAGTCCGGCTACCCAAACACCCCCTAATCCAGGACTCCCTCAAGTGGATTCATCACAAAATAAATTCATGACCTCTCCAAATCCACTTTCATCAATATAATCATCATAAATAGGAGGCATGCTTTCATCATAATAAATTTTCTCATCAAAACTTGGGGGACAAAAAATATCATCTTCATCAAACATAGCTTCCCCAAGCTTGTGGCTTTACATATCATTAGCATCATAGATATTCAAGGAATTCATACTAACAACATTGCAATCATGCTCATCATACAAATATTTAGTGCCAAACATTCTAATGCATTCTTCTTCTAACACTTTGGCACAATTTTCCTTTCCATCATACTAACAAAAAATATTAAAAAGATGAAGCGTATGAGGTAAACTCAGTTCCATTTTTTATAGTTTTCTTTTATAAACTAAACTAGTGATAAAACAAGAAACAAAAAGATTCGATCGCAAGATCTAAAGATATACCTTCAAGCGCTAACCTCCCCGGCAACGGCGCCAGAAAAGAGCTTGATGTCTACTACACAACCTTCTTCTTGTAGACGTTGTTGGGCCTCCAAGTGCAGAGGTTTGTAGGACAGTAGCAAATTTCCCTCAAGTGGATGACCTAAAGTTTATCAATCCGTGGGAGGCGTAGGATGAAGATGGTCTCTCTCAAGCAACCCTGCAACCAAATAACAAAGAGTCTCTTGTGTCCCCAACACACCCAATACAATGGTAAATTGTATAGGTGCACTAGTTCGGCAAAGAGATGGTGATACAAGTGCAATATGGATAGTAGATATAGGTTTTTGTAATCTGAAAATATAAAAACAGCAAGGTAACTAATGATAAAAGTGAGCACAAACAGTATTGCAATGCATTGAAACAAGGCCTAGGGTTCATACTTTCACTAGTGCAAGTCCTCTCAACAATAATAACATAATTGGATCATATAACTATCCCTCAACATGCAACAAAGAGTCACTCCAAAGTCACTAATAGCAGAGAACAAATGAAGAGATTATGGTAGGGTACGAAACCACCTCAAAGTTATCCTTTCTGATCGATCTATTCAAGAGTCTGTAGTAAAATAACATGAAGCTATTCTTTCCGTTCAATCTATCATAGAGTTCGTACTAAAATAACACCTTAAGACACAAATCAACCAAAACCCTAATGTCACCTAGATACTCCAATGTCACCTCAAGTATCCATGGGTATGATTATACGATATGCATCACACACTCTCAGATTCATCTATTCAAACCAACACAAAGTACTTCAAGGAGTGCCCCAAAGATTCTATCGGAGAGTCAAGACGAAAACGTGTGCCAACCCCTATGCATAGGTTCATGGGTGGAACCCGCAAGTTGATCACGAAAACATACATCAAGTGGATCAATAGAATACCCCATTTTCACCACGGGTATCCCACGCAAGACATACATCAAGTGTTCTCAAATCCTTAAAGACTCAATCCGATAAGATAACTTCAAAGGGGAAAACTCAATCCATTACAAGAGAGTAGAGGGGGAGAAACATCATAAGATCCAACTATAATAGCAAAGCTCGCTATACATCAAGATCATACCACCTCAAGAACACGACAGAGAGAGATAGATCAAACACATAGCTACTGGTACATACCCTCAGCCCCGAGGGAGAACTACTCCCTCCTCGTCATGGAGAGCACCGGGATGATGAAGATGACCACCGGAGAGGGATTCCCCTCCGGCAGGGTGCCAGAACGGGTCTAGATTGGTTTTCGGTGGCCACGGAGGATTCTGGCGGCGGAACTCCCGATCTATTCTGCTCTCCGAAGTTTTTAGGGTATATGGGTATATATGGGAGGAAGAAGTACGTCGGTGGACCTCCGGGCTGTCCACGAGACAGGGGGCGCGGCCCAGGGGGTGGGCGCGCCCCCCACCCTCGTGGGCAGCCCGGGACTCTTCTGGTCCATCTCCGATACTTCGTGGGCTTTTTCTGGTCCAAAAATAAGTTCCTTGAAGTTTCAGGTCAATTGGACTCCATTTGATTTTCCTTTTCTGTGATACTCTAACACAAGGAAAAAACAGAAACTGGCACTGGGCTCTAGGTTAATAGGTTAGTCCCAAAAATCATAGAAAATAGCATATAAATGCATATAAAACATCCAAGGTTGATAATATAATAGCATGGAACAATCAAAAATTATAGATACGTTGGAGACGTATCACCGCATATCACACACATCTTGTTAAGTTGAACCATTTCTGTTGTGTTCCCTAATCAAAAACAGTTCATCCGAGTTAACCGTATGCCGTATATCGCACACACATTGATATGGCTGCCCGTTTATGTTGTTCTACCTCATCGCAAATAGTTCGAATGAATTAACCGTGTGTCCTGCATCGCACACACATTGTTATGGCTGCCCGTTTCTGTTGTTCTGCCTCACCACAGACAGTTTGAATGGATTAACCATATGCCCTGCATCGCACATGCAACTAAAATCTTAAACGTGTTTGATGCAGCCATCATCACAAATGTTTTGCACCTTTTTGACAGGTTTTTTACACCACCATTTGCGATTATTGCATCGCACACAGTTTCGGCAAAGGGTCTCTGGTCGTAGTGTCGCATTAGCAGTCTCCTGCAGTAGTGCAAGGAGCTCGTCATAAACGGTTACATCGATGCAAAGCTTTGACACTGATCCGGATGACTCTAAGTCGCAAACCGGATATGTATTTATATTGAATGGTGGAGTTGTTAGTTGGTGCAGTTCCAAGCAGAGCGTCGTGGCGGGATCTACGTGTGAAGCGGAGTACATAGCTTCTTCGGGAGCAGCAAATGAAGGAGTTCATATCCGATTTAGGTGTCATACCTAGTGCATCGGGTCCAATGAAAATCTTTTGTGACAATACTGGTGCAATTGCCATGGCAAAGGAATCCATATTTAACAAAATAACCAAGCACATCAAGAGACGCTTCAATTCCATTCGCGATCAAGTCAAGGAGGGAGACATAGAGGTTTGCAAAATACACACGGATTTGAATGTTGCGGACCCGTTGACTAAGCCTCTCTCACGAGCAAAACATGATCAGCACCAAGACTCCATGGGTGTTAGAATCATTACTATGTAATCTAGATTATTGACTCTAGTGCTAGTGGGAGACTGAAGGAAATATGCCCTAGAGGCATAATAAAGTTGTTATTTATATTTCCTTATACCATGATAAATGTTTATTATTCATACTAGAATTGTATTAACCGGAAACTTAGTACATGTGTGAATACATAAGACAAACAGAGTGTCCCTAGTATGCCTCTACTTGACTAGCTCATTAATAAAAGATGGTTAAGTTTCCTAGCCATAGACATGTGTTGTCATTTGATGAACGGGATCACATCATTAGAGAATGATGTGATGGACAAGACCCATCTGTTAGCTTAGCATAATGATCGTTTAGTTTTTTTGCTATTGCTTTCTTCATGACTTATACATGTTCCTCAGACTATGAGATTATGCAACTCCCAAATACCGGAGGAACATCTTGTGTGCTATCAAACGTCACAACGTAACTGGGTGATTATAAAGATGGTCTACAGGTGTCTCCGACGGTGTTTGTTGAGTTGGCATAGATCGAGATTAGGATTTGTCACTCCGTGTATCAAAGAGGTATCTCTGGGCCCTCTCGGTAATGCACATCACTATGAGCCTTGCAAGCAATGTGACTAATGAGTTAGTCACGGGATGATATATTATGGAATGAGTAAAGAGACTTGCTGGTGACGAGATTGAACTAGGTATGATGATACCGATGATCGAATCTTGGGCAAGTAACATACCGATGACAAAGGGAACAACGTATGTTGTTATGCGGTTTGACCGATAAAGATCTTCATAGAATATGTAGGAGCCAATATGAGCATCCAGGTTCCGCTATTGGTTATTGACCGGAGATGTCTCTCGGTCATGTCTACATAGTTCTCGAACCCGTAGGGTGCGCACGCTTAACGTTCGATGATGATTTGTATTGTGAGTTTATGTGATTTGATGACCGAAGGTTGTTCAGAGACCCGGATGAGATCACGGACATGACGAGGAGTCTTGAAATGGTCGAGACATAAATATTGATATATTAGACCATGTTATTCGGACACCGGAAGTGTTCCGGATAGTTTCGGGTAAAAACGGAGTGTCGGAGGGGTTACCGGAACCCCCCGGGGGAACTAATGGGCCACCATGGGCCTTGTTGGAGAGAGAGGAGGGCATCCAGGGCAGCCCCCCTTGCATTCCGAATTGGACAAGGGAAGGGGGGTGGCGCCCCCCTTTCCTACTCCCTCTCCCTCTCTGTAACGCCCCAAGACCGGAGCTTCAGATGCCTTCCATGTCTTGCGTGTCAGCTATGTTATTTATTTGTTTGGTTCATTGCATTCATCTTTGCATCATGTGCATTGCATCATGTCATCATGTCTTTAATCTTTCCAGCTCAACTAAATAAATCGTATGGATCTTCGGTCCATTTAAACCGAGGGAATTCACGTGGTGATTCTCTTTACAACATATACCCCAATATTAGGGAGCTATAATAAATATTCCACTATTTTGGAATTCACCTTAACACACTTGCAAAAATCCCAATGCCTTTGTTATCACAACTCTTGGTCTATAACTTTGCCATATTTCCTTTCATCATATTCCGGATCTCCACCAAAAATCCGAACATTTTTGGACGCGTCTAGAAAAACCAAGTCCTGGTTCAAACCCATTTGAATTAAATTCAAATGAGTTTGAATTACATCTTTCATCTTGCCTCTCCTATTTTTTGTGGACCGTGCACATTTTTTACGAGACCGTAAAAATTATCCCCATGTCCAGATTCCACCCTACCTTCTCTTTCTTTTCTTTCTCTTTTTCTGTTTTGTTTTTAAATGGAAAAAGAGAGTAAGAGAGAGAGAGAGAAGGAAGCCCATGAGCCAGCTGGGCCTTCCAACTACCGCGGCCTCCCTAGGCGCATCCGTCCCTCTCTACTAGGTCGGCCTCCAAGGCCCAGTCGACCCCCACAACCTCTAACCCTAGCTCGACCGATCCTCTCGATCGCTCCTTCCTCTCCCCTGTTCAATCCTTCCTCCAGCGTCGTCACCTCGTTCCCCATCTCCATCTCTCCCTCTCGATCTCACGTGCCTCCCTCTGCAGTGCTAGTCCCCGACCACGCCTCCTCCAGCCACCTTCCATGGCACCGTCCCCCGCATCTGTCGTCCTCCGCGCCCAGCAGGAAGACCACGCCGCTCGTCCCCTTCGTCTAGGTCGGAGCTTGCCGGAGCCCCAGCACCGGTCGCCTTGCCGCCTCGAGCACCCGCGCCCGCCGGGCGCAAGGCCACTGGACCAGCTCATCGGAGCTCTCAACGCCGGCGACCTCCAAGACCTCTTCCCTCGTGCCTCTTTTTCCTTCTCTTTCCCTCCTCCACCTCTCATCTCTCTTGTTCTCTGTAACAGGAGACCACCTCATGGACGCCGAACCCCTACCTCGACTCGGTTCTCACCAGAGACGCCGTCCAACGACCGGATCAACACCTCCCTCCGTGCCCTGCATCCCGGAGCCAGCCGCCTCAAGCCCTCGTCCGCGTCTGCGCCAAGTCCAGTGAGGGGTCGCCGTACCCGTTGACCGCAGCGACCTCCCCTGCTCCTTTTGGTGGACCACGAGGCATGCCCCCCGCAGCGTTCCTCCAGCAAGGCCCAGCTCCATTGACCTTTGCACACGCAGGCCCAGTGCACCCACCACGGCCTCCCCTCCTTATGTGGGCTGCGCCCCTCTCCATGGCCAAGACCGGGACCCCGTGAACGCCAAGTTCCTCCACGATGCCCGAACGACTACATGACGACCTTGGACATGGGATTGCAAAACGCCAAGTACATGTATATGCCAAGTTCCTCTCCGAAATGTGTACGAATACGCTCGGCGATGCGACAAGTACATCTACCGATGATCCAGAACATCTACGAAAACGTGTACCACTACCGTCGTCGTGTACCACTACTTCCCATGATGGCTCGTGAATGACTACTTCCTCTACGAACCGATCTGCTTCGAAACGCACGCTTCGAAGGTATAACCGCCGAGAATGAACGCCCGTGGACGAATGCATGAGTTGTATGAGATGCATGTTTGGATGTTGTATCCGCCCATGAACGGTAGTTGTTCCTCCTCGTTGCCATGCCATCGACCCGTGGGAACCCGGTAACCGGGATCACCCCATCATCTTGCATGTCACGCTCCCGTCACTTTTCCTTTTGCACCGGTATCTCCGTGAGCTATCGAAACCGGAATGTTGCCGTGGCACCATTTCCGTTGTCATTGTCGTGGCACCCCTTTCGTTTCCGCCATGATGAGAAATGCTTCATATCATGCTCTTGTCAACTTTTCCAAATTGCATAAAAACTTGCAAATGTCATTCGCATCATGATAACAACATTTAAAATGGTTAAAATTGTTGTTTGCATTAAATTGCTAAATGCACATGAGGATTTATCGGAATTGTTGTTTGATGTTTCCGGCCTCATTTAAAATGCATAACTGTGTATTTTACTCATGTTTCACCTCTTGGCATGTTTAACAACATTTAATATTGTTGGGTACATAAACGAGAGAGAACCAAATAATTGATGTGGTGTTCCGTCAATGTGCAACTCGTTGCATATTGAGCTCCACTTAATTTGTAGTATTGCTTGTGCACTTTGCCATGCCATGCCTCTTTAAACCGGACATGCATCCTACTTGATTGTGCATCATGCCATGTTTATGTGATGGTTGTTTACTTTGTTACTTGCTTCTTTCCAGGTTGCTTCTCTCGTTAGCTTCAGTTTTGTTCCGGAGTTGTGAGGATCCGTTCGACTACGTACGTTTGTCTTCTTCATGGACTCGTTCTTCTTCCTTGCGGGATCTCAGGCAAGATGACCATACCCTCGAAATCACTTCTATCTTTGCTTGCTAATTGCTCGCTCTATTGCTATGCCGCGATACCTACCACTTGCTATATCATGCCTCCCATATTGCCATGTCAAGCCTCTAACCCACCTTTCCTAGCAAACTGTTGTTTGGCTATGTTACCGCTTTGCTCAGCCCCTCTTATAGCGTTGCTAGTTGCAGGTGAAGATGAAGTTTGTTCCATGTTGGAACATGGATTTTGTTGGGATATCACAATATCTCTTATTTAATTAATGCACTTATATACTTGGTAAAGGGTGGAAGGCTCGGCCATGCCACCCTAGTTTCCGTCATACCGGTGTTATGTTCCTTGATTTTGCGTTCCTTACGCGGTTGGGTGTTATGGGAACCCCTTGACAGTTCGCTTTGAATAAAACTCCTCCAGCAAGGCCCAACCTTGGTTTTACATTTGCCTAACAACCCATCACCTTCCCTTGGGTTCTGCAGACTCAAGGGTCATCTTTATTTTAACCCCCCCCCCCGGGCGAGTGCTTGTCTAAGTGTTGGTTTGAACCTATCAGCCGCCGGTGGCCACCAGGGGCAACTCTGGGTTGGCCTACCAGAATCTTGGACAATCCGGTGTTGCCCTGAGAACGAGATATGTGCAGCTCCTATCGGGATGTCGGCGCATCGGGCGGTCTTGCTGGTCTTGTTTTACCATTGTTAAAATGTCTTGTAACCGGGATTCCGAGCCTGATCGGGTCTTCCTGGGAGAAGGAATATCCTTCATTGACCGTGAGAGCTTGTGATGGGCTAAGTTGGGACACCCCTGTAGGGTTTTGAACTTCCGAAAGTCGTGCCCGCAGTTATGGGAAGATGGGAATTTGTTAATGTCCGGTTGTAGAGAACTTGACATTAAACTTAATTAAAATGAATCAACCGTGTGTGTAGCCGTGATGGTCTCTTCTTGGTGGAGACCGGGAAGTGAACACGGTCTCGTGTTATGTTTGAACGTAAGTAGTTTCAGGATCACTTCTTGATCACTATTAGCTTCTCGACCGTGCTTTTCTTCTCTTCTCGCTCTCTTTTGTGTATGTTAGCCACCATATATGCTAGTGCTTGCTGCAGCTCCACCTCACTACCTTTCCTACCCATAAGCTTAAATAGTCTTGATCTCGCGGGTGTGAGATTGCTAAGTCCTCGTGGCTCACAGATACTTCCAAACAGTTGCAGGTGCCGATGATGCCAGTGCAGATGACGCAACCCAGCTCAAGTGGGAGCTCGATGAAGATCTTGCTTGTTGTTTTGTTTCGTTTCCTTTTGATCAGTAGTGGAGCCTAGTTGGGGCGATCGGGGATCTAGCATTTGGGGTTGTCTTTCTTTATTTTGGTTCCGTAGTCGGACCTTGATTGTTTTCTGAATGATGTATGATATATTTATGTATTGAGTGAAGTGGCGATTGTAAGCCGACTCTTTATCCCTTTCTTATTCAGTACATGGGATATGTAAAGATTACCCCTCTTGCGACATGCCTACCATGCGGCTATGCCTCTAAGTCGTGCCCCGACACGTGGGAGATATAGCCGCATTGTGGGTGTTACACTCTCCTTCCTTCCCCCTCTCTTCCTTGTGGAGGAATCCTACTAGGATTGGTAATCCTAGTAGGACTCCCTCTCCTTGGGCACGCCCCTAGGGCCGGCCGGCCTCCCTCTCCCTCCTTTATATATGGGGGCAAGGGGAACCCTAGAACACACAAGTTGATCTTTTAGTCGTGTGTGGTGCCCCCCTCCATAGTTACACACCTCGGTCATATCGTTGTAGTGCTTAGGCGAAGCCCTGGGTCGGTAACTTCATCATCACCGCCACCACATCATAGTGCTGACGGAACTCTCCCTCGGCCTCAACTGGATCAAGAGTTCAAGGGACATCATCGAGCTGAACGTGTGCTGGTCGCGGAGGTGCTGTGCATTCGGTACTTGGGTCGGTTAGCTCGCGAAGACATTCGACTACATCAACCGCATTACTAAACGCTTCCGTTTTCGGTCTACGAGGGTACGTGGACACACTCTCCCCGCTCGTTGCTATGCTTCTCCTAGATAGATCTTGCCTGATCGTAGGAATTTTTTTGAAATACTATGTTCCCCAACAATCTTATGTTCCCTTAGGGTGGCAAAATCTAAATACTGCGTGGGTAGGATAGGATCAAAGGGCAAAGGTGAAACACCCAGCCTTCGTGCTAAACGCGTGGCATATATTCCACCAAGAAATAGCCACTGTTAGCGTTGTGCTGAAGTCTGCGTGCAACAATCGCTCCAAGGTTAGAATTCCTTTCACCGGTGAGAGCGGTCTGGATAAGGCTCAAGTCTGGAGCACGGAGTGTACTACAGTCTTGCTTGCCTACTATACATTTCCCGTTAAATAATGCAAAGTACTGAATTGCGGGAAATGAATGCTCTTTATTCTACCTTGTGTCACTCCCCTCATCTCACCGTAACAAAGACTAGACAAGACTATTTGATACTCATCCCTTGGCGGTTCGTCAAGCGAACCCCAATACGGGAGTTTGCAGTGTTAAGAAAAATTCTCTATTGATATGGTAAATGGGTTATCATAAAGCATAAACGACACCCTAGACTCATGGGGAAACAATTTAAATCCTTTGAGAAATGATTCAGTGAGGAGGTGGCATTGTTCACACTTATCTGAAAGGTAGGGACCGAGACCGACATTGTGAACATATTGCTCAAATTCCTCTTTAATACCCACACACATCATATACTCATCACAAGGCCATAAGCATGTTTTGGTGGCAGCATCTCGAGTAGAACTTTCACTTGGTTCAACATATGACCGGCGAGCGGAGCTGTCACTAGAAGATGCCCCCGAGGATCGCCTCCTTGAAGAACTCCTTCCAAACAAGTTCATCATGTTCGCGTACAATTTTCTAAAAAAAATGGGTGACAAAATTTATCAACAAAACTTTATAAGATTGATAGCAACTACTCATAGGGATACATAGAGGCCATAACAAGCATTCAAACTACTTAGAACACTAAGAATTCAACATGCAAGCACATCTACAGCAGCACCAAGAGTAGCTAATTATTCAAAATATAAACCACTAAAATGAAAACTAATTGGACAAACGTTGGAGTTGTTGGGGAACGTAGTAATTTCAAAAAAATTCCTATACACACGCAAGATCATGGTGATGCATAGCAACGAGAGGGGAGAGTGTTGTCCACGTACCCTCGTAGACCGAAAGCGGAAGCGTTAGCACAACGCGGTTGATGTAGTCGTACGTCTTCACGATCCGACCGATCAAGTACCGAACACACGGCACCTCCGAGTTCAGCACACGTTCAGCCCGATGACGTCCCTCAAACTCTGATCCAGCCGAGTGTTGAGGGAGAGTTTTGTCAGCACGTGGCATGGTGACGATGATGATGTTCTACCAACGCAAGGCTTCGCCTAAGCACCGCTACAGTATTATCAAGGTGGACTATGGCGGAGGGGGCACCGCACACGGCTAAAAGATCAACTGATCAATTATTGTGCCTAGGGGGTGCCCCCTGGCCACGTATATAAAGGAGTGGAGGAGGGGAGGGGCCGGCCCTCTCTATGGCGCGCCCTAGGGGAGTCCTACTCCCACCGGCAGTAGGATTCCCCCTTTCCTAGTAGAACTAGGAGCCCTTCCAAGTAGTAGGAGTAGGAGAGAAGGAAAGGGAAAAGAGAAGAGAAGGAAGGAGGGGGCGCAGCCCTTCCCCCTAGTCCAATTCGGACCAGGCCTTGGGGGGGCGCGGCCTGCCTCTCTCTCTTTCCCCTAAAGCCCAATAAGGCCCATACACTCCCCGGCGAATTCCCGTAACTCCCCGGTACTCCGATAAATACCCGAATCACTCGGAACCTTTCCGGTGTCCGAATATAGTCGTCCAATATATCGATCTTTACGTCTCGACCATTTCGAGACTCCTCGTCATGTCCCCGATCTCATCCGAGACTCTGAACTACCTTCGGTACATCAAAACACATAAACTCATAATATAACCGTCATCAAACTTTAAGCGTGCGGACCCTACGGGTTCGAGAACTATGTAGACATGACCGAGACATGTCTCTGGTCAATAACCAATAGCGGAACCTGGATGCTCATATTGGCTCCTACATATTCTACGAAGATCTTTATCGGTCAAACCGCATAACAACATATGTTGTTCCCTTTGCCATCGATATGTTACTTGCCCGAGATTCGATCGTCGGTATCTCAATACCTAGTTCAATCTCATTACCGGCAAGTCTCTTTACTCGTTCTGTAATACATCGTCCCGCAATTAACTCATTAGTTGCAATGCTTGCAAGGCTTATAGTGATGTGCATTACTGAGTGGGCCCACAGATACCTCTCCGACAATCAGAGTGACAAATTCTAATCTCAAAATACGCCAACCCAACAAGTACCTTCCGAGACACCTGTAGAGCACCTTTATAATCACCCAGTTACGTTGTGACGTTTGGTGGCACACAAAGTGTTCCTCCGGTAAACGGGAGTTGCATAATCTCATAGTCATAGGAACATGTATAAGTCATGAAGAAAGCAATAGCAACAAACTAAACGATCAAGTGCTAAGCTAACGGAATGGGTCAAGTCAATCACATCATTCTCCTAATGATGTGATCCCGTTAATCAAATGACAACTCATGTCTATGGTTAGGAAACATAACCATCTTTGATCAATGAGCTAGTCAAGTAGAGGCATACTAGTGACACTCTGTTTGTCTATGTATTCACACATGTATTATGTTTCTGGTTAATACAATTCTAGCATGAATAACAAGCATTTATCATGATATAAGGAAATAAATAATAACTTTATTATTGCCTGTAGGGCATATTTCCTCCAGTCTCCCACTTGCACTAGAGTCAATAATCTAGTTCACATCGCCATGTAATTTAATAACAATAGTTCACATCACCATGTGATTAACACCCATAGTTCACATCGACATGTGACCAACACCCAAAGGGTTACTAGAGTCAATAATCTAGTTCACATCGCTATGTGATTAACACCCAAAGAGTACTAAGGTGTGATCATGTTTTTCTTGTGAGAGAAGTTTAGTCAACGGGTCTGCCACATTCAGATCCGTAAGTATTTTGCAAATTTCTATGTCAACAATGCTCTGCACGGAGCTACTCTAGGTAATTGCTCCCACTTTCAATATGTATCCAGATTGAGATTTAGAGTCATCTGGATCAGTGTCAAAATTTGCATCGGCGTAACCCTTTACGACGAACCTTTTTGTCACCTCCATAATCGAGAAACATGTCCTTATTCCATTAAGGATAATTTTGACCGTTGTCCAGTGATCTACTCCTAGATCACTATTGTACCCCTTGCCAAAATCAGTGTAGGGTATACAATAGATCTGGTACACAGCATGGCATATTTTATAGAACCTATGGCAAAGGCATAGGGAATGACTTTCATTCTCTTTCTATCTTCTGCCGTGGTCGGGCTTTGACTCTTACTCAGTTTCACACCTTGTAACACAGGCAAGAACTCTTTCTTTGACTGTTCCATTTTGAACTACTTCAAAATCTTGTCAAGGTATGTACTCATTGATAAACTTATCAAGCGTCTTGATCTATCTCTATAGATCTTGATGCTCAATATATAAGCAGCTTCACCGAGGTCTTTCTTTGAAAAACTCCTTTCAAACACTCTTTTATGCTTTGCAGAATAATTCTACATTATCTCCGATCAACAATATGTCATTCACATATACTTATCAGAAATGTTGTAGTGCTCCCACTCACTTTCTTGTAGATACAGGCTTCACCGCAATTCTGTATAAAACTATATGCTTTGATCAACTTATCAAAGCGTATATTCCAACTCCGAGATGCTTGCACCAGTCCATAGATGGATCGCTGGAGCTTGCATATTTTGTTAGCACCTTTAGGATTGACAAAACTTTCTTGTTGCATCATATACAACTCTTCTTTAATAAATCCATTAAGGAATGTAGTTTTGTTTATCCATTTGCCAGATTTCATAAAATGTGGCAATTGCTAACATGATTCGGACAGACTTAAGCATAGATACGAGTGAGAAACTCTCATCATAGTCAACACCTTGAACTTGTCGAAAACCTTTTTCGACAATTCTAGCTTTGTAGATAGTAACACTACTATCAGCGTCCGTCTTCCTCTTGAAGATCCATTTAATCTCAATGGCTCACTGATCTTTGGGCAAGTCAATCAAAGTCCATACTTTGTTCTTATACATGGATCTCATCTCAGATTTCATGGCCTCAAGCCATTTCGTGGAATCTGGGCTCATCATCGCTTCCTCATAGTTCGTAGGTTTGTCATGGTCAAGTAACATGACCTCCAGAACAGGATTACCGTGTGCCAACCCCTATGCATAGGTTCATGGGCGGAACCCACAAGTTGATCACCAAAACATACATCGAGTGGATCAATAGAATACCCCATTGTCACCACGGGTATCCCACGCAAGACATACATCAAGTGTTCTCAAATACTTAAAGACTCAATCCGATAATATAACTTCAAAGGGGAAAACTCAATCCATTACAAGAGAGTAGAGGGGGAGAAACATCATAAGATCCAACTATAATAGCAAAGCTCGCGATACATCAAGATCGTACCACCTCAAGAACACAAGAGAGAGAGATCAAACACATAGCTACTGGTACATACCCTCAGCCCCGAGGGAGAACTACTCCCTCCTCATCATGGAGAGCACCGGGATGATGAAGATGGCCACCGGAGAGGGATTCCCCCTCTGGCAGGGTACCGGAACGGGTCTAGATTGGTTTTCGGTGGCTACGGAGGCTTCTGGCGGCGGAACTCCCGATCTATTCTGCTCTCCAAAGTTTTTAGGGTATATGGGTATATATGGGAGGAAGAAGTATGTCGGTGGACCTCTGGGATGTCCACGAGGCAGGGGGCGCACCCAGGGGGTGGGTGCGCCCCCACCCTCATGGGCAGCCCGGGACTCTTCTGGTCCATCTCCGATACTCCGTGGGCTTCTTCTGGTCCAAAAATAAGTTCCGTGAAGTTTTAGGTCAATTGGACTCCGTTTGATTTTCCTTTTCTGCGATACTCTAACACAAGGAAAAAACAGAAACTGGCACTGGGCTCTAGGTTAATAGGTTAGTCCCAAAAATCATATAAAATAGCATATAAATGCATATAAAACATCCAAGGTTGATAATATAATATCATGGAACAATCAAAAATTATAGATACGTTGGAGACGTATCAGCATCCCCAAGCTTAATTCCTGCTCGTCCTCGAGTAGGTAAATGATAAAAACAGAATTTTTGATGTGGAATGCTACCTAACATATTTCTCTAAGTAATTCTCTTTATTGTGGCATGAATGTTCAGATCCATAAGATTCAAGACAAAAGTTTAATATTGACATAAAAATAATAATACTTCAAGCATACTAATAAAGCAATCATGTCTTCTCAAAGTAACATGGCCAAAGAAAGTTATCCCTACAAAATCATATAGTCTGGCTATGCTCTATCTTCACCACACAAAGTATTTAAATCATGCACAACCCCGATGACAAGCCAAGCAATTGTTTCATACTTTTGATGTTCTCAAACTTTTTCAATCTTCACGCAATACATGAGCGTGAGCCATGGACATAGCACTATAGGTGGAATAGAATGGTGGTTGTGGAGAAGACAAAAACGAGAATATAGTCTCACATCAACTAGGCGTATCAATGGGCTATGGAGATGCCCATCAATAGATATCAATGTGAGTGAGTAGGGATTGCCATGCAATGGATGCACTAGAGCTATAAGTGTATGAAAGCTCAAAAAGAAACTAACTGGGTGTGCATCCAACTTGCTTCTCACGAAGACCTAGGGCATTTTGAGGAAGCCCATCATTGGAATATACAAGCCAAGTTCTATCATGAAAGATTCCCACTAGTATATGAAAGTGACAACATAGGAGACTCTCTATCATGAAGATCATGGTGCTACTTTGAAGTACAAGTGTGGTAAAAGGATAGTAGCATTGTCCCTTCTCTCTTTTTCTCTTTTTTTATTTTTTTATTTTATTTATTTATTTTTTTGGGCCTTCTCTTTTTTTATGGCCTCCTTTGGCCTCTTTCTTTCGTCCGGAGTCTCATCCCGACTTGTGCGGGAATCATAGTCTCCATCATCCTTTCCTCACTGGGACAATGCTCTAATAATGATGATCATCACACTTTTATTAACTTACAACTCAAGAATTACAACTCGATACTTAGAACAAGATATGACTCTATGAATGCCTCCGGCGGTGTACCGGGATGTGCAATGACTCAAGAGTGACATGTATGGAAGAATTATGAACGGTGGCTTTGCCACAAATATAATGTCAACTACATGATCATGCAAAGCAATATGACAATGATGAAGCGTGTCATAATAACGGAACGGTGGAAAGTTGCATGGCAATATATCTCGGAATGGCTATGGAAATGCCACAATAGGTAGGTATGGTGGCTGTTTTGAGGAAGGTATATGGTGGGTTTATGGTACCAGCGAAAGTTGCGCGGTACTAGAGAGGCTAGCAATGGTGGAAGGGTGAGAGTGTGTATAATCCATGGACTCAACATTAGTCATAAAGAACTCACATACTTATTGCAAAAATCTATTAGTTATCAAAACAAAGTACTACACGCATGCTCCTAGGGGGATAGATTGGTAGGAAAAGACCGTCGCTCGTCCCCGACCGCCACTCATAAGGAAGACAATCAATAAATAAATCATGCTCCGACTTCATCACATAACGGTTCACCATACGTGCATGCTACGGGAATCAAAAACTTTAACACAAGTATCTCTCAAATTCACAACTACTCACTAGCATGACTCTAATATTAACATCCTCATATCTCAAAACAATCATCAAGTATCAAACTTCTCATAGTATTCAATGCATTTTATATGAAAGTTTTTATTATATCCCTCTTGGATGCCCATCATATTAGGACTAAATTCATAACCAAAGAAAATTACCATGCTGTTTAGGACTCTCAAAATAATATAAGTGAAGCATGAGAGATCAATCATTTCTATAGAATAAAACCACCACTGTGCTCTAAAAGATATAAGTGAAACACTAGGGCAAATGACAAACTACTCCGAAAGATGTAAGTGAAGATCAATGAGTAGTCGAATAATTATGCAACTATGTGAAGACACGATAAAATTTAAGAATTTCAGATCTTGGTATTTTATTCAAACATCATGCAAAACAAAAGAAAATAAAATGACGCTCCAAGCAAAACACATATCATATGGCGAATAAAAATATAGCTCCAAGTAAAGTTACCGATGAACGAAGACGAAAGAGGGGATGCCATCTGGGGCATCCCCAAGATTAGGCTCTTGGTTGTCCTTGAATATTACCTTGGGGTGCCTTGGGCATCCCCAAGCTTAGGCTCTTGCCATTCCTTATTCCATAGTCCATCGAATCTTTACCCAAAACTTGAAAACTTCACAACACAAAACTTAAGAGAAAACTCGTAAGCTCCGTTAGTGAAAGAAAACAAAACACCACTTCAAGGTACTATAATGAACTCATTCATGATTTATATTGGTGTTAAACCTACTGTATTCCAACTTCTCTATGGTTTATGAACTCTTTTACTAGCCATAGATTCATCAAAATAAGTAAACAACACATAGAAAACAGAATCTGTCAAAAACAGAATAGTCTGTAGTAATCTGGATCAAACATATACTTATGGAACCCCAAAAATTCTAAAATAAATTTCTGGACCTGAGTAATTTATCTATTAATCATATTCAAAAATAATTAACTAAATATAACTCTCCAATAAAAAATGGCATCAATTCTCGTGAGCGCTAAAGTTTCTGGTCTTTACAGCAAGATCAACAAGACTTTCCCCAAGTCTTCCCAACGGTTCTACTTGGCACAAACACTAATTATTCCAATGAAAGTGCAACTATCCCTAGGTGGTTTTGGTAATTCCTAACAACATATAGCTCATTGAGCTAACATTATTCCAAGATTAATATTTCAGGAAAAGCTCAATTAATGGCATGGCATGGATGAGGAAAGTGGACCCCTCAAAATACTAAGGACAAAAAGATTGGCTCAAGCTCAAAGCTCAAGACTCTACATTTTATATTTTAGTGATCTAAGATCACATTGAGTCTATAGGAAAAGCCAATACTATCAAGGAGGGATGAGGTGTTGCTTGATGAGGTTCTTGCTTCATAGTGCTTAGTGATATGCTCCAAAACCCTCAACTACCTTCCCACATCCACATATGACCTAAACCAAAAGTCAAACTCGGCCCCACCGATTCTTTCTATCCGGCGCCACCGAGTTCGGATGTCATAGCCACTGCCACAAACCCTAGGCAAATCGGTCTCATTGATAGGGATCTCGGTCACACCGAGATGGGGTTGTAATCTCTCTGTTTCCCTTTGTAACATTTCGGTCCTACCGAGATGAGCGATCGGTCCCACCGAGATTGCAATGTAAACTCTTTGTTTCCCTTTTGTAACATTTCGGTCCCACCGAAATGAGCGATTGGTCCCACCGAGTTTACCTGACCAACTCTCTGGTTAGCTTATTACCAAAATCGGTCCCACCGAGTTTGTGTAATCGGTCACACCGAGATTACGTTATGCCCTAACCCTAACCATATCGGTCCTACCGAGTTGCATCTCAGTCCCACCGAAAATCCTAACAGTCACTAGGTTTGCTAAATCGGTCCGACCGAGTTTCTCAATTCGGTCTCACCGAGATTGGTAAATTATGTGTTACGGTTAGTTTTTCTGTGGAGGCTATATATACCCCTCCACCCACTCTTCATTCATGGAGAGAGCCATCAGAACATACCTACACTTCCAATACACATTTTCTGAGAGAGAACCACCTACTCATGTGTTGAGGCCAAGATATTCCATTCCCACCATATGAATCTTGATCTCTAGCCTTCCCCAAGTTGCTTTCCACTCAAATCTTCTTTCCACCAAATCCATATCCTGTGAGAGAGAGTTGAGTGTTGGGGAGACTATCATTTGAAGCACAAGAGCAAGGAGTTCATTATCAACACACCATTTGTTACTTCTTGGAGAGTGGTGTCTCCTAGATTGGCTAGGTGTCACTTGGGAGCCTCCGACAAAGATTGTGGAGTTGAACCAAGGAGTTTGTAAGGGCAAGGAGATCGCCTACTTCGTGAAGATCTACCGCTAGTGAGGCAACTCCTCCGTGGGCGATGGCCATGATGGGATAGACAAGGTTGCTTCTTCGTGGACCCTTCGTGGGTGGAGCCCTCCGTGGACTTGCGCAACCGTTACCCTCCGTGGGTTGAAGTCTCCATCAACATGGATGTACGATAGCACCACCTATCGGAACCATGACAAAAACATCCGTGTCTCCAATTGCGTTTGAATTCTCCAAACCCTTCCCTTTACATTCTTGCAAGTTGCATGCTTTACTTTCCGCTGCTCATAGACTCTTTGCATGCGTGCTTGAATTGTGTGAAGATTGCTTGACTTGTGCTAAGATAGCTAAAATCTGCCAAAGACTAAAATTGGGAAAAGGATAGATTTTTATTTGGTCAAGTAGTCTAATCACCCCCCCCCCTCTAGACATACTTTCGATCCTACAAGTGGTATCAGAGCTTTGGTCTCCATTTGCTTTGATTTCCATAGCTTTTGGTGGTCATAGCCTTGGTTTCACAACCTAGGAGAGTATGGCGTCTAGCGAGGGAAATTATCACCGTAGAGGTCCTTACTTTGATGGTACTAATTTTGCTAGTTGGAAGCATAAGATGAAAATGCATATTCTTGGACATAACCCCGCTGTTTGGGCTATTGTGTGTGTTGGCTTGCAAGGTGAATTCTTTGATGGGAGAGAACCGAATCATGAAGCTACCGCGGAAGAGTTGAAGATGCTACAATACAATGCTCAAGCTTGTGATATCCTTTTCAATGGATTGTGCCCCGAAGAATTCAACAAAATCAGCCGTCTTGAGAATGCAAAGGAAATTTGGGATACTTTGGTTGATATGCACGAAGGTACCGACTCCGTCAAGGAAGCCAAGTTGGATGTGCTTCAAAGTCAACTTGACAAGTTCAAAATGAAGGATGGTGAATGTGTCACTGAAATGTACTCTAGGCTTGCTCTTATCACAAATGAGATTGCCGGCTTAGGAAGTGAAGAGATGACCGACAGATTCATCATCAAGAAGATCCTAAGAGCCTTGGATGGAAAATACGATACCGTATGCACATTGATACAAATGATGCCAAATTACAAAGATCTCAAGACAACGGAAGTCATTGGAACAATTGTTGCTCATGAGATGTCACTCAAGGATAAGGAGGAGCTCCATAACAAGTCAAGTGGTGCTTACAAAGCCTCATGTGAAGCTCCCACATCATCAAGTGAGAAACAAACCTTTAATTAAGAATTGAGCTTAATGGTGAAGAACTTCAACAAGTTCTACAAGAATAGAAGCAAAGAGAGAAGTTCCAAGTCAAGGTCCTACAATGACAAAAGATCTCCTAGTCGAGAGCGAAACTGCTACAATTGTGGAAGACCCGGACACTACTCCAATGAGTGTACGGCTCCCCACAAGAGAAGAGAAGATTCTCCCAAAAGAAAAGGTAGAAGAGAAGAATCACCATCAAGGGAGAGAAGGAGTAGGGATGTTTGATATGAACGAAGACCCTCTCGGAGAAGCAAGGATTCGGAAAGGAAGGACAAGTCATCAAGGAGCTACACAAAATGAAGACATCAAGCTCATGTTGGTGAATGGGTATCCGGCTCCGACTCCGACAATGACTCCGAGAGAAGCTATCACTCTGACTCCGAATATACTCAAGATGAAGGTGTTGCCGGTCTAGCACTTGTGTCAACCAACTCCTACGACATATTTGATTCACCAAATGAAGGCATTGGAAGATGCTTCATGGCCAAAAGGTCCAAAGGTATCACACCCCGAGTATGTTGATTTCAATAGTGATGAAGATGACTTGTTAGGTGATGATGATTTACTTGTTGACAACTATAGTGATGAATACTATGATGAAACGAATGACAATGATGAGGAGAAGATTGAGTCTCTAACTAAAGAACTAAACACTCTTAAGTTAGCTCATGAAACTATCTTAGGAGATCATCGAGAACTTTTAAGGACTCATGAGAAATTACGTTTTGAGAAGCTCAATCTTGAGAAAGAGCATGAGTTCTTAAGGGCAATCAATGATGATCTTCGCAAGAAAAGTTCTTCTTACATTGCCAAGCGTTTACTCTTATCCACTTACATGCCTCAAGTCAAGTCTAGTAACAAGAACAAGAAAGATTCTTCTTCTAGTAGTAACAATAATCATGCTAAATCCAATGTTGTTTCTTCTAGTAGTTCTCTTGATTACACTAATGATTCTCTTAGCCAAGTTACACTTGAGCAAGAAAATAGCTTATTGAAGGGAATTATAGAGAAAGGTGTTTACAAGAGCCTTGCCGGGAGTAAGCAATTCGAGGAGATTGTACGCAATCAAGGAAGGCACCGGAAGAATCAAGGTATTGGTTTTGAACAAAAGTTCAATGCCAATGGAGTTGAGTGGGAAGAAGATCAATACCCCAAGACGAAGTTTGTTCCTCAACAAGAGAAGTATGATCCTACTTCTTCCAAAGGGACACAAGCTCAAGATGATCTTCCACCACAAGACCACAAGCAAAAAGGCAAGGACAAGCTTCAAGAGGAAATTTATGCATTTGAAGAAGCTCCTAAGGCCTTGGTAAAGTGGGTTCCCAAGACTACATCAAGTTCCACTTCATCAAGTACAACTACAACTCCGAGGATTCCCATCAAGATGGTGTGGATCCCGAAGAAGAAGAACTAGAGAGTTCTTGAGGGTGACTCCGCCAACGTACTTCACTCTTATCATTTTGGCAAGAACGAGTGCAATCAACTTCCACATCTTGCACTAGTTCAAGGAGTCACAAACCCTCTTGTTGGTAAGACAAGGGACAAGGTAACCTAAAGCTTTGATAGACATCATCTTGTGTGTGCATCACTCTATGTCTATGGATATCCTTGTTTGTTCCTTGTGGGACTAACCCGTGTAGGTATTGAAAGTGCAACTCACTCCAAAGGATAGCTCCAAATGATCTACATCAACATTGAGCATCCACATCTTCAACATCTACATGAAGTCATCATCGACAAAACCCAAGGTTAGTTCATCCCTCTTAGGGGGGATCTCACATCTAGGGGGAGCTTTACTCTAACAATTGAGTTAAAGCAACTCTAATGGTGTGAACACAACAACGCTTTATGTAAAAGTGGTACCCCACTTGTGCTTAAACGATGAGTATGACCTATGATCAAATGTTCTCATTTGACTCCTAAGTCAATGTACTCATATATAGATGACCTAGTCATCGCCAATTGCTTGATAGATGCTAGAATTGTTTGTGCATGCTTTGCCACATATTTCATTTGTCATTTTATTGTGTGAGCATGTTGGTTGCGTAATTTGCTCATTCGAGGACATCCACTTGTTGTTTTGATTGATTGGTTTCCTTTTCTTTTGGCCAAGTGGATGGACAAGAATGCCTAAGAACCTTCTCTAGCTATCTATGCTTTTCTCGTCTCAAACTCTATTCATGCTGCATCACAAAATTTGATCAAGTCAGATTTGAACCACTCTGTGTGAGGAGCACTCGGAGTCCCTGATTCGTCATAGACTTAAACTTCCAAAACTTCTTTGTGTGTTTCGGTCTGACCGATTCACCCATTTCGGTCATATACCGAGATCACTAAGCCGAACTAGGGTATGAACTCGATCACTATGCTATCCTTATCTGATTCCTAGCACATTGTGTTCGCCATGTATCTTGCCATGATTGAGATCATTCTATCCATCGAAAAAACTCCGTAGTTTAGTCATGAATTGAGAATTTAGGGTTAGGTTTCCGCCGAAACCATCTCGGACCCACCGAGTTGTGGAACTCGGTGCCACCGATTCGGCTCAGGCCATTGCACATGTGATTCTCGGTCTGACCGAGAATTGCAAATCGGTGTGACCGAGTTCAGGACTTTGTGAAACCCTAGCAGTCTCGGTGCCACCGAACTATGACTCGGTCTGACCGAGTTCACTAGTTTAGGTTCCAACAGCTGCTTCGGTATCATCGAGTTTACAAATCGGTTGATCCGAAATGCTTTCTGTGGAAAACTAAAACTAAGTTTTTGACTCATTCTTTTGCAAAAACCTCTACATTTTTTGATGCTCATCCACTCTATCTCATCTATATCTATTCACAGGGTCTGCTGTCAGTGTTTGCAATATGTCAGATCAGAGTGACAGCCAGAACAAGTCAGAGGAGCAGGTTCACTTGAGTGAGGGCACTAGTCCCTCTAGCAGCTCAGATGATGGAAGCAGGAGCACCCCAAGCAACTTACCCAAAGCTGCCACCAGGGCCAGAAAGAAGAAAACGTCTGAATCTGAGGATGAAGACTATGTGGCAGTTGAGGATGAGGCCACTTCCATGAAGAAAGTGGTTAAGAAGGAATATAGCACTGCTGCTGCTACTAAGCCTGGTACGAAAACCAAAGTGCCTGCAAAGAGAATTCCCATGTCTAAAGCCAGAGCCTCTACTCAAGTACCTTTGGAATCTGAACCCAAAGAAGCTGCTGTAGAAGGGAAGAAGAGGAAAGAGAGGGTCAAGAAGACCACTGCTAGAGTGCTTGGGAGATCCTCAATCATGAGAGATTCTGAAGAGGAAGAGGAAGAAGATGCTGCACCAGCACCCAAAGCTCAGAAGCTTATGGGTGATGCCATCAGGGCAGGGGCTGTTCCATCTAAGCCTAAGACTACTCCTAAGGCTGCTGCTCCAGCTCCAAAGCCAAAACCAAAGAGGAGCACCAGGAACATCCCTGCTGAGGAGAAGAACAAGGCCCTAGTGCCTGAAGCTGAAATGGAAGAAGAAGATGATGAGTCACATGTTTTGAGGAAGTTAAAGCCAAAAATTCCAGATCACAATGATGCTCATCCAGTTGCAGAGAACATGAAGATCAGGAAGGACTCGGGTCTAAGGCTATGGAGAGAGTCTGATCCATATGCCACCAGGAGAAGGACTGCTGTGGACTACAGGTTCCATACAAAGGAACAGCAGGATTTCTATGAGACAGTGTTGCTTGACAAGAAACCAATAGTGTGTGACATGAGATGGGTCGACTGGGAGTACATCAGGGAGAATGATGAACACTATCTAGGAGTATATGATAGTTTCAAGGCTTGTGGAGTTGATGAGTTTGTGGCTCAGAAGCTCACAAAATGGAATGATGAGCTCATCATGCAGTTTTACTCCATAGCTCATTTCTAC
The DNA here is from genome assembly GCF_056163025.1 of Triticum urartu. Lineage (NCBI taxonomy): Eukaryota > Viridiplantae > Streptophyta > Magnoliopsida > Poales > Poaceae > Triticum > Triticum urartu. The sequence continues at coordinate 118,240,443 of NC_141876.1, read as the reverse complement.
CCAGATGGAAGGATTGTCTGGATGTCTGAAGGTACGAGGTACCAGTCAATGGTTGCTGAATGGGCGAAGTTGATCAATGTCCCAAAAGAGAGTGAAGATGACTTGGATGTCTATGCCAAGAAGAAGAAGGATCACAACTCCATGGCACACATGTACAAGGAGATCCCAGATGCTGCTCTTGAGACACATAAGTTTGGATCTGTACATTACCTTCTGTCAGGATTGCCAACAATCAACTGGATCCTCAGGCACACTCTCTTGCCAAAGTCAGGAGATCACAAGATGATTAGAGGCCATGCAATAAACTTGCTTCACATCTTTGATGTCCCACAGAAGTTCAAAGTCATGAGCCTAATAGTTGAAACCATAAAGAGGACAGCTGCAGATCAGAAGAGGAGTTGTGGGTATGCACCACAGATCCAGGAGCTGATCAACTCCAAGATGGGCACTGGCACATATCTGCTAGACAAGGAGCACCTGCCCATCTACCCAGAATTTGAGGACAACACTGTGGTGATGGATGAAAATGAACCATCTTCTATGCACGTTCAAGCAAAGAGGGAGAAGGCAAAGGTTGAAAAAGCTGCAAGGATGCCAACCATGGAAGAGGCATCTCAGTATCTTCTGAAGAGCAAGCAAGATCAGCTTGGCTACCTGATTGCATCCACTCTGAGGATTGAGAATGGACTGGCCACCCTGACTCAAAACCAGGAGAGCTTGGAAAGGATCGTAGAGCAAAAGTTCTATGACTTGGATGTGAAGGTAACTGAGATCCAGTATGTTGTGGAGCAACTTCAGGATGATATGCAGGAGAGGAAGGGCAAGACAACCACTGATGCATTTGCCAGAGTACCTAGAGCTCAGAGGTCAGCTGCAGTGCCTGTTCCAGACACCAGAGCCACTTCATCTGCACCAGCTACAGCTTCAGTGCCACCAGCTCCAGCACCTACTCCATCAGCTCCATCTACTTCGACTGAAGCTTTTGTTCTTGGAGTTATCCGGACACCACCACCTGAAGACCAAGCCTGAGAGACGATTTAGTGCTATGCATTTTCTAGGAACTTTTTGGTAACTTGTTGCCAAAGGGGGAGAAAAAATGTATAGATCATAGGCTTCGAGAGAGAGTGTTGCTTTTTATTCTCTCTTGCTTTGGTGGTTGAACTTTATTTGCTTGTTTGAGATACTTTCTGTCTGCGTGATACTTGGATGATCATGTGTTTGATCATATGCTACATTAATGCTTGTTGGATGACATTATCATTTTATCCCTATATGATCATTCACTTTGCTTGGTGATGAGTGCATGTATTTAATTATTATCATTTTGAGCGCTCCACCAAGATGTATGTGACATGGAAGAGTAACCCATGAGCCTAACTCTCTGTGCATTTGCAGTCCAAAGAAAATCATAAACTATGCACAAATTTAGGAGGAGCTCTTGCTTTTCACATACTTCTCAAAGCGACAATGTTTTTCACTCTTATTATCATTTGTCGAAGTTTGATCTATATGTTGTCATCAATTACCAAAAAGGGGGAGATTGAAAGTGAAACTATCCCTAGGTGGTTTTGGTAATTCCTAACAACATATAGCTCATTGAGCTAACATTATTCCAAGATTAATATTTCAGGAAAAGCTCAATGAATGGCATGGCATGGATGAGGAAAGTGGACCCCTCAAAATACTAAGGACAAAAAGATTGGCTCAAGCTCAAAGCTCAAGACTCTACATTTTATATTTTAGTGATCCAAGATCACATTGAGTCTATAGGAAAAGCCAATACTATCAAGGAGGGATGAGGTGTTGCTTGATGAGGTTCTTGCTTCATAGTGCTTAGTGATATGCTCCAAAACCCTCAACTACCTTCCCACATCCACATATGACCTAAACCAAAAGTCAAACTCGGCCCCACCGATTCTTTCTATCCGGCGCCACCGAGTTCAGATGTCATAGCCACTGCCACAAACCCTAGGCAAATCGGTCTCACCGATAGGGATCTCGGTCACACTGAGATGGGGTTGTAATCTCTCTGTTTCCCTTCATAACGTTTCGGTCCTACCGAGATGAGCGATCGGTCCCACCAAGATTGCAATGTAAACTCTTTGTTTCCCTTTGTAACATTTCGGTCCCACCGAAATGAGCGATTGGTCCCACCGAGTTTACCTGACCAACTCTCTGGTTAGCTTATTACCAAAATCGGTCCCACTGAGTTTGTGTAATCGGTCACACCGAGATTACGTTATGCCCTAAGCCTAACCATATCGGTCCTACCGAGTTGCATCTCAGTCCCACCGAAAATCCTAACGGTCACTAGGTTTGCTAAATCGGTTCGACCGAGTTTCTCAATTCGGTCTCACCGAGATTGGTAAATTGTGTGTAACGGTTAGTTTTTGTGTGGAGGCTATATATACCCCTCCACTTCCAATACAAATTGTGTGTAACTCTTCATTCGTGGAGAGAGCCATCAGAACATAACATACCTACACTTCCAATACACATTTTCTGAGAGAGAACCACCTACTCATGTGTTGAGGCCAAGATATTCCATTCCCACCATATGAATCTTGATCTCTAGCCTTCCCCAAGTTCCTTTCCACTCAAATCTTCTTTCCACCAAATCCATATCCTGTGAGAGAGAGTTGAGTGTTGGGGAGACTATCATTTGAAGCACAAGAGCAAGGAGTTCATTATCAACACACCATTTGTTACTTCTTGGAGAGTGGTGTCTCCTAGATTGGCTAGGTGTCACTTGGGAGCCTCCGACAAAGATTGTGGAGTTGAACCAAGGAGTTTGTAAGGGCAAGGAGATCGCCTACTTCGTGAAGATCTACCACTAGTGAGTCAAGTCCTTCATGGGCGATGGCCATGATGGGATAGACAAGGTTTCTTCTTCGTGGACCCTTCGTGGGTGGAGCCCTCCGTGGACTCGCGCAACCGTTACCCTCCGTGGGTTGAAGTCTCCATCAAAGTGGATGTATGATAGCACCACCTATCGGAACCATGACAAAAACATCCGTGTCTCCAATTGCGTTTGAATTCTCCAAACCCTTCCCTTTACATTCTTGCAAGTTGCATGCTTTACTTTCCGCTGCTCATAGACTCTTTGCATGCTTGCTTGAATTGTGTTAAGATTGCTTGACTTGTGCTAAGATAGCTATAATCTGCCAAAGACTAAAATTGGGAAAAGGATAGATTTTTATTTGGTCAAGTAGTCTAATCACCCCCCCTCTAGACATAATTTCGATCCTACACACTATCATTATTAACTTTGTATCTTTTGGCTTCAATACTATGAAAATGTGTATCACCACGATCGAGATCCAACAAACCATTTTTCATTGGGTGTATGACCATAGAAGGTTTTATTCATGTAAACAGAACAACAATTATTCTCTAACTTACATGAATAATTGTATTGCAATAAACATGATCCAATCATATTCATGCTCAACGCAAACACTAAATAACATTTATTTTAGGTTTAACACTAATCCCGAAAGTATAGGGAGTGTGCGATGATGATCATATCAATCTTGGAACCATTTCCAATACACATCATCACTTCACCCTTAACTAGTCTCTGTTCATTCTGCAACTCCCGTTTCAAGTTACTATTCTTAGCAACTGAACTAGTATCAAATACTGAGGGGTTGCTATAAACACTAGTAAAGTACACATCAATAACATGTATATCAAATATACATATGTTCACTTTGCCATCCTTCTTATCCGCCAATTACTTGGGGTAGTTCCGCTTCCAGTCACCAGTCCCTTTGCAGTAGAAGCACTCAGTTTCGGGCTTAGGTCCAGACTTTGGTTTTTTCACTTGAGCAGCAACTTGCTTGTCGTTCTTCTTGAAGTTTCCTTTTCTTCCCTTTGTCCCTTTACTTGAAACTAGTGGTTTTGTTTACCATCAACACTTGATGCTTTTCTTGATTTCTACCTTCATCGATTTCAGCATCACGAAGAGCTTGGGAATCGTTTCTGTTATCCCTTGCATATTATAGTTCATCACGAAGTTCTACTAAGTTGGTGATGGTGACTAGAGAATTCTGTCAATCACTATTTTATCTGGAAGATTAACTCCCACTTGATTCAAGCGATTGTAGTATCCAGACAATCTGAGCACATGCTCACTGCTTGAGCTATTCTCCTCCATCTTTTAGCTATAGAACTTGTTGGAGACTTCATATCTCTCAACTCGGGTATTTGCTTGAAATATTAACTCAACTCCTGGAACATCTCATATGGTCCATGACGTTCAAAACGTCTTTGAAGTCCCGATTCTAAGCCTTTTAAGCATGGTGCACTAAACTATCAAGTAGTCATCATATTGAGCTAGCCAAACATTCATAACATCTGCATCTGCTCCTGCAATAGGTTTGTCACCTAGCGGTGCATCAAGGGCATAATTCTTCTGTGCAGCAGTGAGGATAAACCTCAGATCACGGATCCAATCTGCATCATTGCTACTAACATCTTTCAACTTAGTTTTCTCTAGGAACATATCAAAAATAAAACAGGGGAGGTAAACGCGAGCTATTGACCTACAACATAGATATGCTAATACTACCACGACTAAGTTCATGATAAATTTAAGTTCAATTAATCATATTACTTAAGAACTCCCACTTAGATAGACATCCCTCTAATCCTCTAAGTGATCACGTGATCCATATCAACTAAACCATGTCCGATCATCACGTGAGATGGAGTAGTTTCAATGGTGAACATCACTATGTTGATCATATCTACTATATGATTCATGCTCGACCTTTCGGTCTCTAGTGTTCCGAGGCCATATCTGCATATGCTAGGCTCATCAAGTTTAACCTGAGTATTCTGCGTGTGCAAAACCGGCTTGCACCCGTTGTATGTGAACGTAGAGCTTATCACAACCGATCATCACGTGGTGTCTCAGCATGAAGAACTTTCGCAATGGTGCATACTCAGGGAGAACACTTGTACCTTGATAATTAGTGAGAGATCATCTTATAAAGCTACCGTCGAACTAAGCAAAATAAGATGTATAAAAGATAAACATCACATGCAATCAAAATATGTGACATGATATGGCCATCATCATCTTGTGCCTTTGATCTCCATCTCCAAAGCATCGTCATGATTTCCATCATCACCGGCATGACACCATGATCTCCATCATCTTGATCTATATCAATGTGTCGTCACATGGTCGTCTCGCCAACTATTGCTCTTGCAACTATTGCTATTGCATAGCGATAAAGTAAAGCAATTATTTGGCGCTTGCATATTATGCAATAAAGAGACAACCATAAGGCTTCTGCCAGTTGCCAATAACTTCAACAAAACATGATCATCTTATACAACAACTTATATCTCATCATGTCTTGACCATATCACATCACAACATGCCCTGCTAAAACAAGTTAAACGTCCTCTACTTTGTTGTTGCAAGTTTTACGTGGCTGCTACGGGCTGAGCAAGAACCGTTCTTACCTACGCATCAAAACCACAACGACAGTTTGTCAAGTTAGTGTTGTTTTAACCTTCTCAAGGATCGGGTGTAGCCACACTTGGTTCAACTGAAGCTGGAGAAACTGACACCCACCAGCCACCTGTGTGCAAAGCACGTCGGTAGAACCAGTCTCGCGTAAGTGTACGCGTAATATCGGTCCGGGCCGCTTCATCTAACAATACCGCCGAACCAAAGTATGACATGCTGGTAAGCAGTATGACTTATATCGCCCACAACTCACTTGTGTTCTACTCGTGCATATGACATCTACGCATAAAACCTGGCTCGAATGCCATTGTTGGGGAACGTAGTAATTTCAAAAAAATTCCTACGCACACGCAAGATCATGGTGATGCATAGCAACGAGAGGGGAGAGTGTTGTCCATGTACCCTCGTAGACCGAAAGCGGAAGCGTTAGCACAACGCGGTTGACGTAGTCGTACGTCTTCACGATCCGACCGATCAAGTACCGAATGCACGGCACCTCCGAGTTCAGCACACGTTCAGCCCGATGATGTCCCACGAACTCCAATCCAGCCGAGTGTTGAGGGAGAGTTTTGTCAGCACGATGGTGTGGTGACGATGATGATGTTCTACCGACGCAGGGCTTCGCCTAAGCACCGCTACAGTATTATCGAGGTGGACTATGGTGGAGGGGGGCACCGCACACGGCTAAAAGATCAACTGATCAATAGTTGTGTCTATGGGGTGCCCCCTGACCACATATATAAAGGAGTGGAGGAGGGGAGGGGCTGGCCCTCTCTATGGCGTGCCCTAGGGGAGTCCTACTCCCACCGGGAGTAGGATTCCCCCTTTCCTAGTAGAACTAGGAGCCCTTCCAAGTAGTAGGAGTAGGAGAGAAGGAAAGGGAAAAGAGAAGAGAAGGAAGGAGGGGGCGCAACCCTTCCCCCTAGTCCAATTCGTACTAGGCCTTGGGGGGCGCGCGGCCTGCCTCTCTCTCTTTCCTCTAAAGCCCAATAAGGCCCATACACTCCCCGGCGAATTCCCGTAACTCCCCGGTACTCCGATAAATACCTGAATCACTCAGAACCTTTCCGGTGTCTGAATATAGTCTTCCAATATATCGATCTTTACGTCTCGACCATTTTGAGACTCCTCATCATGTCGCTGATCTCATCTGAGACTCTGAACTACCTTCGGTACATCAAAACACATAAACTCATAATATAACCGTCATCGAACTTTAAGCGTGCGGACCCTACAGGTTCGAGAACTATGTAGACATGACCGAGACACGTCTCTGGCCAATAACCAATAGCGGAACCTGGATGCTCATATTGGCTCCTACATATTCTACGAAGATCTTTATCGGTCAAACCGCATAACAACATACGTTGTTCCCTTTGCCATCGGTATGTTACTTGCCCGAGATTCGATCGTCGGTATCTCAATACCTAGTTCAATCTCATTACCGGCAAGTCTCTTTACTCGTTCTGTAATACATCATCCTGCAATTAACTCATTAGTTGCAATGCTTGCAAGGCTTATAGTGATGTGCATTACTGAGTGGGCCCAGAGATACCTCTCCGACAATCGGAGTGACAAATCCTAATCTCGAAATATGCCAACCCAACAAGTACCTTCGGAGACACCTGTAGAGCACCTTTATAATCACCCAGTTACGTTGTGACGTTTGGTGGCACACAAAGTGTTCCTCCGGTAAACGGGAGTTGCATAATCTCATAGTCATAGGAACATGTATAAGTCATGAAGAAAGGAATAGCAACAAACTAAACGATCAAGTGCTAAGCTAACGGAATGGGTTAAGTCAATCACATCATTCTCCTAATGATGTGATCCCGTTAATCAAATGACAGCTCGTGTCTATGGTTAGGAAACATAACCATCTTTGATCAACGAGCTAGTCAAGTAGAGGCATACTAGTGACACTCTGTTTGTCTATGTATTCACACATGTATTATGTTTCCGGTTAATACAATTCTAGCATGAATAACAAGCATTTATCATGATATAAGGAAATAAATAATAACTTTATTATTGCCTCTAGGGCATATTTCCTTCAGGCGTCACATACCAAGCAACAATCCCCTGAAACAGTTTCGGAAACGGAGCTTCAAGCAAAGAGATCGAAATCCGCAGGTTTGAGGGCAAGAACACGGGAGAGAGAGAGCAATGGAGATTTTTTTCTGGAGGTAGGTGATGATGTGGTATGAAGAGATAAGTGAGGGGCCCACGTGGGGACCACAACCCACCAAGGCGCGCCTGGGGGTCCTGGTGCGCCCAGGTGGGTTGTGCCCACCTGGTGCACCTCCCTCTGATGTTTATTGCACCAAAAATTCTCAAATATTTAGAAAAAAATCGTATTAAATTTTCAGGGCATTCTGAGAACTTTTATTTTTGGGTCATTTTTTATTGCACGGGAAAATCAGAAAACAGACAAAACATGGCATTTTATTTTATTTAACTAATGGAAACAGAGAATAAAAAGTAGGGACAGAAGGTGGTGCTTACTAAATTCATCAACTTCATACCGCTCAAAAATGATCCATTAATAAGGTTGATCAGGTCTTATTAACAACCACTTTCGATTAGCATGAAACCGAAGAACTTTCGTAAATCACTAAGTTACCTTAATGGGGATATGCATTTCCCCAACAATAAGCATTTAATATTTCTTTTTGACAGTAGGTAGAGGTATTTGAAAACTTCCAATAGTGATTGTCGGAGATTTTTCAATGACATTAATACCATTCACATGGAATTTTTTCTTCGAAAAGTGCACCGTATGCTCATTACCATCGATATGAAAAGTGACCTTGCTTTTATTACAATCAATAACAGCCCCTGCAGTATTCAAGAAGGGTCTACCAAGGATAATCGACATGTTGTCGTCCTCGGGTATCTCAAGTATAACAAAGTCAGTCAAAATAGCAACATTAGCAACAACAACGGGCACATCCTCACAGATACCGATAGGTATGGCAGTTGATTTGTCAGCCATTTGTAAAGATATTTCAGTAGGTGTGAGTTTATTCAAATCAAGTCTTTTATATAAAGAGAAAGGCATAACACTAACACCAGCTCCTCAATCACACAAAGCAGTTTTCACATAATTCTTTTTGATGGAGCAAGGTATAGTTGGTATTCCCGAATCTCCAAGTTTTTTAGGTACTCCATCTTTAAAAGTATAATTAGCAAGCATAGTGGAGATTTCATCTTCCAGTATTTTTCTCTTATTTGTGATGATGTCTTTCATATACTTTGCATAAGGAGGCATTTTCAAGATATTAGTCAAGTGAGTACGCAAAAAGACTGGTCTCGGCATTTCAGCAAAGCGTTCAAATTCTTCACCATCATTCTTTTTAGTTGACTTAGGTGGAAAAGGCATAGGTTTTTCAACCCACGGTTCCCTTTCTTTACCGTGTTTTCTAGCAATGTAGTCTCTTTTATCATACATTCTATTCTTAGGTTGTGGGTTATCAAGATCAACTGGTGGTTCTATCTCAACATCGTTGTCTGGTTCTTTATTATTTGGTTGAGAGTCTTCATGAACATCAGCATTATCTTTTTCATTATCACTAGGTGAGTACTGAGTTTCAGCATCATAGATAGAAACTTCATTATCATTATCAGGAGGTTTCTCTATTTCAGGTTCACTAGGAGCATGTGAAGTCCTATCATTTTTCTTTTTGTTTTTCTTTCTAGAAGGACTAGGTGCACTAGTGTTGGCTCTTTGTGAATCTTGTTCAATTCTTTTTGGGTGTCCCTCAGGATAAAGTGGTTCATGAGTCATTTTACCTCCTCTAGTTGCAACTCTAACAGCAAAGTCATGCATATTATTATTCATTTCATCAAGCAATTCTCTTTGAGATTTAGCAACTTGTTCTAACTGAGTTTGAACCATAGAAGCATGCTTTCTAACACCTCTAACATCATTTGATATTCTAAATAAAAAGTCACTCAAGTGAGAAATCATATCAGAATTGTATTTCAATTGTTTCATAACATTTGCATTGAAGTGATCTTGTTTTCTAATATAATTTTCAAACTCATAAAGGCATTGACTAGGATGCATATTGTGAGGATTGTCATTATCATTGAATTTCATAAGAGAATTTACCTCTACCACCTTAGGCAATGGTGGTGTATTGAGCCCATGTATTTCTTCAATAGGAGGTAAATTTTTAACACCCTCAGCTTTAATACCTTTTCCTTCATAGATTTCTTTGCCTCTTGCATATCTTCAGGACTGAGATATAATATACCCCTCTTCTTCGGAGTGGGTTTAGCCGGTGGTTCAGGAAGAGTCCAATCATCATAATTTTTCAATATGCTATCCAATAATTCTTCAGCTTGCCCAATAGTTTGTTCCCTGAAAACATAACCGGCACAACTATCTAGGAAGTCCCTAGAAGCATCGGTTAGTCCATTATAGAAGATATCAAGTATTTCATTTTTCTTAAGAGGATGATCAGGCAAAGCATTAAGTAATTAGCACAGCCTCCCCCGAGCTTGTGGGAGACTCTCTTCTTTAATTTGAACAAAGTTAAATATTTCTTGTAAAGCAGCTTGTTTCTTATGAGCGGGAAAATATTTTTCAGAGAAGTAATAAATCATATCCTGGGGACTATGCACACAACCAAGAGCAAGAGTATTGTACCAAGCTTTAGCATCACCCTTTAATGAGAAAGGAAATAATTTCAGAATAAAGTAATAGCGAGTTTTCTCATCATGAGTAAAAAGGGTGGCTATGTCATTCAACTTAGTAAGATGTGCCACAATAGTTTCAGTTTCATAACCATGGAAAGGATCAGATTCGACCAAAGTAATTAACTCTGCGTCGACAAAGAATTCATAATCCTTATCATCAATAAAGATAGGTGAAGTAGCAAACTTAGTATCACATTTCATTCTAGCATTCAGAGAATTTTCTTTATACTTGCATAATAATTTCTCTAGATCATCTCTATCTCTGCAAGCAAGAATATCTCTAGTTGTTTCTTCACTCATAACATAACCTTCCGGTATCTTAGGCAATTCATATCTAGGAGGGATAGTTCTAGTAGGTGTTTCAGGAGATTCAGTTTCAAGCTCATCATCAGATTCAACAACATCATGTTGTATAACTCTAGCAATTTGTTTATCAAGAAATTCACCAAGTGGCACATCATCATTAAGCAAGGTACTAGCATCATCATAAGCATTATCCATAGCAGAAGTAGCATCATCAATAACTTGCGACATATCAGAATTGATAGCATGTGGTGGTGTTGCAAGTTTACTTATAACAGAGGGTGAATCTAAAGCCGAACTGGATGGCAGTTCCTTACCTCCCCTCGTCTTTGAGGGAAATATCTTGGTCTTAGCATCCTTCAGATTCTTCATAGTGATAATATGATAATAATCCCAAGTGACTCAACAAATATAGCTATGCTCCCTGGCAACGGCGCCAAAAAAGGTCTTGATAACCCACAAGTATAGGGGATCGCAACATTTTTCGAGGGTAGACTATTCAACCCAAATTTATAGATTTGACATAAGGGGAGCCAAAGAATATTTGAAGGTATTAGCAGCTGAGTTGTCAATTCAACCACACTTGGAGATTAATTATCTGCAGTAAAGTGATCAGTAGCAAAGTAGTATGATAGTTTTGATAATGGTAGCAGCAGTAACGGTAACGGTGACAGTGATAGCAATAGTTTTGTAGCAAGTGTGATAGTAACGATAGCAGCAGTAACTTAGCAAGAACAATATAGGATAAATTCATAGGCATTGGATCGGACTTGTTGGATGATATTCATCATGAGACAGTTATAACTTGGGGCGATACGGCACTAGCTCTAGTTCATCGATATAATGTAGGCATGTATTCCGTAAATATTCATACGTGCTTATGGAAAGAACTTGCATGACATCTTTTGTCCTACCCTCCCGTGGCAGCGGGGTCCTATTGGAAACTAAGGGATATTAAGGCCTCCTTTTAATACAGGACCGGAACAAAGCATTAACACATAGTGAATACATGAACTCCTCAAACTACGGTCATCACCAGGAGTGGGCCCGGCTATTTTCACTCTGGGGTTGCCGGATCATAACACGTAGTAGGTGACTATAACTTGCAAGACCGGATCTAGAACATGGATATAATGGTGATAACATAAACGGTTCAGATCTGAAATCATGGCACCCGGGCCCAAAGTGACATGCATTAAGCATGGCAAAGTCATAGCAACATCAATCTAAGAACATAGTGGATACTACGGATCAAGCCGTAACAAAACTAACTCGATTACATGATGAATCTCATCCAACTCCTCACCGACCAGCGAGCCTACGAAGGAATTACTCACTCCCGGTGGGGAGCATCATGGAATTGGCGATGGAGAAGGGTTGGTGGTGACGAAGAACGAAGATCCCCCTCTCCGGAGCCCCAAAGGACTCCATATCTGCCCTCCCGAGGAGGAACAGGGCTTGGCGGCGGATTCGTCTCGTGGATCGTGATAATTCTTTCTCCCCTATTTTTTCTGGAAAATGGGATTTTGTAGCGTCGGTTTCAGGGTCTGAGGGGCCACCAGGTGGGGACAACCCACCTTGGCGCGCCTGGTGAGGGGGCGCGCCCTAGTGGGTTGTGCCCACCCAGGTGCCCCCCTTCGGTAGGTCTTGGCTCTAGAAATTCTTATATATTATATAAAAATTCCTCGCAAAGTTTCGTTCCATTCCGAGAACTTTTATTTCTGCACAAAAACAACACCATGGTAGTTCTGCTGAAAACAACGTCAGTCCGGGGTTAGTTTCGTTCAAATCATGCAAATTAGAGTCCAAAACAAGAGAAATGCATTAGGAAAAGTAGATACGTTGGAGACGTATCACACCCCTAGTGGGTGGAACTACAGAATAACTATTTACAGTTGATCAAAACTAAAAGAGAAGAGAAAGCATGGCCCCTAAGTGTTGGGGCCGCCGGCTCCGGACCTCTCCTGCTCCTCCGCGGCGCCAGTGTCCGTCTCGATGTCATCATTGGCGTACACTCCACTGCTCGAGCCGGTCCCTTTGTCGAGCGTCTTGTCCTGGCTGCCCTCCGGGTCATCGAAGAGCAGCTCGTAGGTGTCCTCCTAGATCTCCTCGCCGCCAGCGGCCTGCTCCCTGAAGAACTCGTCGTGCGGGGTGAAGGTAGCTATCTCGCTGGCGTGCCAGGCGAGCAGCTTGGCCCGCGCTACCAGATCCACCTCCGCCTCGAGTTATTGTGTGGCCAGCTAGTCCAACTTGATCCCCCAATAACAAGAAAGCGTGAGACGCAGCGCCATCGCCACGCCAGCCCACGCGGCGGAGGCCCGCCATGAACTAATCCTAGCCGGCGCTGCCTCCAGCCACGTCGCCAGCCGACAGATGGTTGTCGATTGCACTGCATCTGGGCAAATGATTTGCATCATCGCCAGGCTGGCTTCGCGAAGCCGGTCCAGGGCGCGTGTAACCGCCTGCAGGCGGGCATCGGCGGCGACGCCCATGTCCTCCATCGTCCAAGCGGCAATCCGCCTGACGCTAACCCCGATCTCCTGCTGGGTGTCCCGACAGGTGTTCACGACACCTTCAGCCACCTTCTGCATTTCCGGGGAGGCTCCTGCAAGGAAAAAAGAAGTAAAGAATAGAAATACAAGACCGTCCGGGTGCAAAGGCCAAAAGGGGCGCAACAAGGCTCACTAGCAAGGGGTTGGTAGATGCGATGCGCCTCGGCCAGCATCTCCTGCTCCCGTGACATCCACACGGCAGTCCGGCTGTCTCAGTCCACCTTCAGGCTGACGATTTCCTGGGCAGTCCGGCTTGCCGCCTTATCCCGTTCTGCTAGATCCCTCTGGTGTTCCTCCATCAACCGGTCCAGCTCGGCCTGATGGGCAGCCATCCGCTGCTCTCGATTCCCCTCGAGCCACTCCACCCGCTCCCGCAGCAGGTCGCACCGCAGGCCGGCCCACGCCAGCAGGCGTCTAAGGGCCTCGATCTCCATCGAGTCTTTGCAGGCAATTGCGGGACGGGGTGGATTTGTCGATCAGCGGCAAGACGGACGTCGGATGGCAAAGAAACAGTAAGAAAACGCTAAAGGAGACTCGACCTAGCTCCTGAGTAGCCAGGCCGAGCATCGGGGGCTACACCCAGTGGGTGCGCGCCAGCGCCCCCACTGGAAGATGGTAGAATACATACCCTAGATTCACTGTAGCCCCCCTCCTTCGCCGCGAGGTCAGCCAGGCCCGCCTTGTACGTGAGGCGCAGCCTGTTGTGGCTTGCCGCACACGTCCTGAAGGGACTGTGGAGGAAGGAATCACAGATAGCTAGAAGAAATCCTGGGGCTTGAGCCGCCTACTCCGCAGCCGGCCCAAGCCTCGGGGGGTACACCCAGTGGGTGCATTGGCGCGCCCCCACTTGAAGTCGTTCCAAGAAAACTGAAGCACTCACCGCCATGGCCTACTCGAGCTCATTAAGCTGGCCCTGGACTGTCGGGTGATAACCCACAAGTATAGGGGATCGTTTGTAGCCTTTTTCGATAAATAAGAGTGTCAAACCCAACGAGGAGGTAAAGGTAGAAGAAATATTCCCTCGAGTTCTATCGACCACTGATACAACTCTACACACACTTGACGTTTGTTTTACCTAAAACAAGTATGAAACTATTTTGCAAGAATAAAACTACGAGTACTTTGCGAGAATAAAACTATGAATAAATTGCAAGGTAATAAAAATAGATAGCTTTTGTCACACAAGAAAGACATTTGTCCCTAGGCAAATGATAACTAGACCCGTAATCATTCATGCAATTTTATATGAGGGGGAGGCATGAGCTAACATACTTTCTCTACTTGGATCTTATGCACTTATGTTTGGAACTCTAGCAAGCATCCGCAACTATCAAATATCATTAAGGTAAAACCCAACCATAGCATTACGTATCAAGTCCTGTTTACTCCCATACGCAACAACCCCCTTACTCGGGTTTGTGCTTCTGTCACTCACACTACCCACCATAAGTGAATTGTGAACATATTGTAACACCCTACCGCGGGGATCCCTCATGTTTGCGCGACACGGAGGGCACCATAGGATAGCACCATAATAAAATATACACTCATACCAACCAAGACCACGATTAACCCATAGGACAAAATGGATCTACTCAAACATCATATGATAGCCATAGATCATTGGGAAATACTCCCTCCGTCCGGAAATACTTGTCATCAAAATGGATAAAAGGGGATGTGTCTAGACGTATTTTAGTTCTAGATACATCTCTTTTTATCAATTTTGAGGACAAGTATTTTCAGACGGAGGGAGTAATATATAGCGTTGAGCACCATGTTTAAGTAGAGATTACAGCGGAGAGAAGGGGTGTTACACCGCTGCATAGAGGGGGAGAGAGTTGGTGTTGACGGTAGCAACATTGTTGATGTAGATCGCCGTCACGATCCTTGCCCCGGGGGCACTCCTGCGCCACCGGAAGAGAGGGGGAGAGAGCCACCCTCCTTCTTCTTCTTCCTTGACCTCCCCCCTAGATGGGAGGAGAGTTCCCCCCCTCTGGTCCATGGCCTCCATGGCGGCGAAGGGGCGGGAGCCCCTCCGAGATTGGATCTCCCTCTCCGTTCTCTTCTGTTTTGCCTTCCTTAGATCTGGCCAAAAACCGTTTCTTAAATATCCGAAGATCCATAACTCCGATTGCGCTGAGATTTTAACACAATTTTTTTCCGGATATAAGCTTCCATGCCCCCGAAGTGGAGCTCCAACCGATGTTCGAGGAGGGAACTACCCACCACCACGCGCCTGGGCTGCCTGGCGTGCCCAGGTGTCTTGTGGTGGCTGTGGGCCCTGTTTGCATTGATTCCACCTCCCAAAATCACATATATTCCAAAATGATTCTCCATAAATTTTTATCACATTTGGACTTCGTTTGATATGGATATTCCGCGAAGCAAAAAACATGCAAAAAAAACAGGAACTGGCACTGGATCAATAGGTTAGTCCAATAAATTATATAAAATGTTGCAAAAATATGTGAAAGTTGTACAATATTGGCATGAAACAATCAAAAATTATAGATACGACGGAGACGTATCATCGGGGTGGCCGTCTACAGATAATTGCCCAAGTTGGCAAACCCCGTCCGCACCCTATCCGGGGACGGGTCCGGCTCTTCGGGCACGCTCCACTTGAGGGCTCTCTGATGTCCGTCCGATCCCCGTCGGTTCGAGCGCTCCCTCCGCCCAAGCCGGCCCCTCGCCTCGGCCTGCACCTGGCGCAACGACAGACGAGCTAGGCGTGTGGGTGGTCATCTCACGCAGGCCCCTTGCTTCCCAGGGCTCCCACGCGGCGGCCCCCGCAGCTTTTGAACTTATGGTGCTTCCCTGCATCGTCGCGGCGCCCTCCCACGCTTTCGAGGAGGCCCCTGTCTCCTCTCGCAAGGCCAGTTACCGGTCCTTCCACACGGCATGCTCCCGTGCTTTGGGCGTAGCCGCCTTGACACCTTCGTGTGCCATCAAGTCAGCTCCGGGTGCGGATGGCGCGCCCACTGCCGAGAGCCTCGGGGGAGCCCTGCCGGCGTGCAGAAGATTGAGGGGGGTACTGGAAACATACAATAAAAAGCACGCGTGAAAATCAAGAATGGGGCGGGGTTGCTTACCCGGCGCTTGTCGGAATCATGTGCCTCGGGGCCGGCGTCGAGGCGGCGTGGCGCGTCCTCTTCACTCCCTGGCACTCGCCCTCCGATTGTGCCCCTGCCAAACGTTTCCCGACCGGCACCTCGATCTCTTGCTTCTCGTGGGGCCGCATCGCAGCTGCCAATCGGCCGGCCAGTGTCGCTCCCGTCACCACACATAGCCACCTCCTTGTCATGAGGATGTTGTCGAACATGGCCTCTGTCGTGGTCGGAAGTACTGTGCCGGGCACCTCGTTAGGATCATCCGCGTCGTCATCCGACCAGCTGCGCAAATGACAAGACGAGAAGGATTTGCCGGTGCGTACGGATTCTTTGGTCCCGGTTTCCCCAAGGGGCTCGTCATCCTCCTCGCCTGCCTTGTTGTCCGGCCTGGCCTACCCATCCAAGACCTCCCGATCTAGCTCGAAGGCCGACGTGCTTGCTCCTTCAGGAGCTATCTGGCGTGAAAACCTCTGCACCAGGAAAATCAGACCATACATCAGCTCAGTATGGCGGGGAACATGAGAGCCAAGTTTGGACCTAGCTCCAAGTGGTCGGGTTGAGCTTGGCGGACATGATACGGTTCACTTGTTTGGCAACTCGAGTCAGCGACAGCTCGACGGTCGTCAGCCGACACAGGTCAAGTCGGCCGCTCATGTCACACATCCGATGCGATTGACGTTGTAGCGGCAACACCTGACGCTTGATGAAGACAACGATGAGGTACGTGCCTGTGAGGCGCTCATCGTCAACCATCCGCCCTAGCCAGCGGCAAATGGGCATGGCTTCTTCCGTGGACTTACGAAGCTCGAAGGCCCAGTTCCACCTCTCAACTGATGCTGCGCCCAAAAATGGCGGCAGGTTTATGTAATCAGTCATGGGGTCCACGTTCTTCACGTAGAAGAAGGATCACTGTCACTTCTTCACCGATTCATGTAGCGGCAGCTTGGGAAAGCCCCCCACTGTCCGGACGGTCACGAGAGCCGCCCTGCAGGCAGTCATGACTGGGCCCTCCGGCACCAGCGTCGTATGCGGCGTGAGGGAGAAGCACATGTTCCATATGTCCACTGACGGCTCGAGTCCGACGTAGCCCTTGCAGAAGGCAACGAATGCCACTAGTTGAAGGGTCGAGTTGGGCCCGAGGTGGTGGGGCTGAAGCCCAAAGTAATCAAGAAATCAACGGAAGAACGCATTGACAGGGAGCCCGAACCCGCGGGAGAAATGGTTGATACGTCTCCAACGTATCTATAATTTTTTATTATTCCATGCTATTATATTATCTGTTTTGGATGTTTGATGGGCTTTAATATGCTCTTTTATATTATTTTAGGGACTAACCTATTAACCGAAGGCCCACTGCCAGTTTCTATTTTTTTGCCTATTTTAGAGTTTCGCAGAAAAGGAATACCAAACAGAGTCCAAGCGGAATGAAACCTTCACGATGATCTTTCTTGGACCGAAAGCAAACCTCGTGGGCCCCTTGTAGCTCCACCGGCGTACTTCTTTAGCCTATATATACTCTTATACCCTAGATCGATCGCAGAGAGCCATGAAACCACGTTTCCACCGCCGCAACCTTCTGTACCCGTGAGATCCCATCTTGGGGCCTTTTCCGGCGATCTGCCGGAGGGGGAATTGATCATGGAGGGCTTCTACATCAACACCATAGCCTCTCCGATGAAGCCACTAGTGAAACCTATGGCCCCCAGGTCTCTTTCTTATTATATTGCATCTCTTTTATTTACATCGCATCTCGTTTATTATTTTGCAATCTTTACTTTCCAATCTATACAATAAAAATACCAAAAATATTTACTTTACTATCTTTATCAGATCTCACTTTTGCGAGTGACCGTGAAGGGATTGACAACCCCTTTATCGCGTTGGTTGCAAGGTTCTTGATTGTTTGTGTAGGTACTAGGTGACTTGTGCGTTGTCTCCTACTGGATTGATACCTTGGTTCTCAAAACTGAGGGAAATACTTACGCTACTTTGCTGCATCACCCTTTCCTCTTCAAGGGAAAACCAAGGCATGCTCAAGAGGTAGCAAGAAGGATTTCTGGCGCCGTTGCCGGCGATTTCTATGCCAAGTCAATAAATACCAAGTACCCATCATAAACTCTTCTCCTTCGCATTACATTATTTGCCATTCGCTTCTCGTTTTCCTCTCCCTCACTTCTAAAACGATTTTCAAAAACCTTTGCCTTTTCTTGGCCCCTTTTCCGTTCGTCTCTTCTTGCTTGCTTCTTGTGTGCTTGTGTGTTGGATTGATTGTTTGTCATGATGGCTCAAGATAATACCAAATTGTGTGACTTTTCCAATACCAACAACAATGATTTTATTAGCACTCCCATTGCTCCTACTACCGATGTTGAATCTTGTGAAATTAATACCGCTTTGTTGAATCTTGTTATGAAAGATCAATTTTCTGGCCTTCCTAGTGAAGAACCGCTACCCATCTAAACAACTTTGTTGATTTATGTGATATGCAAAAGAAGAAAGATGTGGATAATGATATTGTTAAATTGAAGTTATTTCTGTTTTTGCTTAGAGATCGTGCTAAAACTTGGTTCTCTTCTTTGCCTAAAAATAGTATTGATTCATGGAATAAGTGCAAAGATGCTTTTATCTCTAAGTATTTTCCTCCCGCTAAGATCATCTCTCTTAGGAATGATATTATGAATTTTAAGCAACTTGATCATGAGCATGTTGCACAATCTTGGGAGAGGATGAAATTAATGATACGTAATTGCCCTACACATGGTTTGAATTTGTGGATGATTATACAAAAAAATTATGTCGGATTGAATTTTGCTTCTAGAAATATTTTAGATTCGGCCGCAGGAGGCACTTTTATGGAAATCACTTTAGGAGAAGCTACCAAACTCCTAGACAATATTATAGTTAATTATTCTCAATGGCACACCGAAAGATCCACTAGTAAAAAAGTTCATGCGATTGAAGAGATTAATATTTTGAGTGGAAAGATGGATGAACTTATGAAATTGTTTGCTAATAAAAGTGTTTCTTCCGATCCTAATGATATGCCTTTGTCCACTTTGATTGAGAATAATAATGAATCTATGGATGTGAATTTTGTTGGTAGAAACAATTTTAGTAACAACGCGTACAGAGGAAACTTTAATTCTAGGTCGTTTCCTAGTAATTCCTCTAATAATTATGGTAATTACTACAACAACTCTTATGGAAATTTTAATAATATGTCCTCTGATTTTGAGATTGGTGTTAAAGAATTTATGAGTTCTCAAAATAATTTCAATGCTTTGGTTGAAGAAAAATTGCTTAAGATTGATGAGTTGGCTAGGAACATGGATAGAATTTTTCTTCATGTTGATTATTTGAAACTTAGATCTAATCCACCCAAGCATGACATCAATGAGTCTCTCAAAGCCATGAGAATTTCCATTGATGAGTGCAAGGAAAGAACCGCTAGGATGCATGCTAAAAAAGATTGCTTTGTGAAAGCGTGTTCTTCTAGTTTTCATGATAATAATGATGAAGATCTAAAAGTGATTGATGTGACTCCTATTAAATCTTTGTTTTCCAATATGAATCTTGATAAAGATGGGACTGGAGATGAGTCAACTTTAGTTAAAAGGCGTCCCAATGATTCGGAGTTTTTAGATCTTGATGCAAAAATTAATAAAAGTGGGATTGAAGAGGTCAAAAGTTTACATAGCAATGAACCCACTATTTTGGATTTCAACGAATTTAATTATGATAATTGCTCTTTGATAGATTGTATTTCCTTGTTGCAATCCGTGTTAAATTCTCCTCATGCTTATAATCAAAATAAAGCTTTTACTAAACATATCGTTGATGCTTTAATGCAATCCTATGAAGAAAAACTTGAACTAGAAGTTTCTATCCCTAGAAAACTTTATGATGAGTGGGAACCTGCTATGAAAATTAAGATTAAAGATTATGAATGCTATGCTTTGTGTGATTTGGGTGCTAGTGTTTCCACGATTCGAAAAACTTTGTGTGATGTGCTAGGTTTTCGTGAAATTGATGATTGTTCTTTAAATTTGCATCTTGCGGACTCCATCATTAAGAAACCTATGGGAAGGATTAATGATGTTCTTATTGTTGCAAATAGGAATTATGTGCCTGCAGATTTCATTGTTCTTGATATAGATTGTAATCCTACATGTCCTATTATTCTTGGTAGACCTTTCCTTAGAACGATTGGTGCAATTATTGACATGAAAGAAGGAAATATTAGATTCCAATTTCCATTAAGGAAAGGCATGGAACACTTTCCTAGGAAGAAAATTAAATTTCCATATGAATCTATTATGAGAGCCACTTATGGATTTCATATCAAAGATGACAATACCTAGATCTATTCTTGTTTTTATGCCTAGCTAGGGGCGTTAAATGATAGCGCTTGTTGGGAGGCAACCCAATTTTATTTTTGTTATTTACTTTTTGTTCCTGTTTAGTAATAAATAATTCATCTATCTTATTTTATTATTGTGTTTTTATGTTTTAATTAGTGTTTGTGCCAAGTAAAGCCTTTAGGATCTTCTTGGGTGATTGTTGTTTGATCTTGCTGATAAAAACAGAAAGTATGCGCTCACGAAAATAATTTTCATTTTTCACCAGAGAGCGATAAAATACCAATTCCAACTGCACTAGATCAGTGTATAAATTATCCTAGTCTTCCTAATTTTTAAGAATTTTTGAAGTTACATAAGTATTCTAAAGTTACAGATTGCTACAGACTGTTCTATTTTTGACATATTCTGTTTTTCATGTGTTGTTTGCTTATTTTGATGAATCTATGGCTAGTATCGGGGGGTATGAACCATAGAGAAGTTGTAATACATTAGGTTTAACACCAATATAAATAAAGAATGAGTTCATTACAGTACATTAAAGTGGTGGCTTATTTTCTTATACTAACGGAGCTCATGAGATTTTGTGTTGAAGTTTTGTGTTGTGAAGTTTTCAAGATTTTGGGTAAAGATTTGATGGATTTTGGAATAAGGAGTGGCAAGATCCTAAGATTGGGGATGAACAAGGCACCCAAAGGTAAAATTCAAGGACAACCAAAAGCCTAAGCTTGGGGATGCCGCGGAAGGCATCCCCTCTTTCGTCTTCATCTATCGGTAACTTTACTTGAGGCTATATTTTTATTCACCACATGATATGTGTTTTTCTTGGAGCGTCTTGTATGATTTGAGTCTTTGCTTTTTAGTTTAACACAATCATCCTTACTGTACACACCTTTTGGGAGAGACACGCATGAATCGGAATTTATTAGAATACTCTATGTGCTTCACTTATATCTTTTGAGCTAGATAATTTTGCTCTAGTGCTTCACTTATATCTTTTTAGAGCATGGTGGTGGTTTTATTTTATAGAAATTATTGATCTCTCATGCTTAACTTATATTATTTTGAGTCTTCTATAACATCATGGTAATTTTCTTTGGCTATAAAATTGGTCCTAATATGATGGGCATCCAAGATGGGTATAATAAAAACTTTCATATAAAGTGCATTGAATACTATGAGAAGTTTCATTCCTTATGATTGTTTTGAGATATGAAGATGGTGATATTAGAGTCATGCTAGTTGAGTAGTTGTGAATTTGAGAGATACTTGTGCTAAAGTTTGTGATTCCCGTAGCATGCACGTATGGTGAACCGTTATGTGATGAAGTCGGAGCATGATTTATTTTTTGATTGTCTTCCTTATGAGTGGCGGTCGGGGACGAGCGATGGTCTTTTCCTACCAATCTATCCCCCTAGGAGCATGTGTGTGGTACTTCGTTTCGATAACTAATAGATTTTTGCAATAAGTATGTGAGTTATTTATGAGTAATGTTGAGTCCATGGATTATACACACTCTCGCCCTTCCACCATTGCTAGCCTCTCTAGTACCGCGCAAATTTCGCCAGTACCATAAACCCACCATTTACCTTCCTCAAAACAGCCACCATACCTACCTATTATGGCATTTCCATAGCCATTCCGAGATATATTGCCATGCAACTTTCCACCTTTCCATTTATTATGACACGCTACATCATTGTCATATTGCTTTGCATGATCATGTAGTTGACATCGTATTTGTGGCAAAGCCACCCTTCATAATTTTTCATACATGTCACTCTTGAATCATTGCACATCCCGGTACACCACTGGAGGCATTCACATAGAGTCATATTTTGTTCTAAGTATCGAGTTGTAATTTTTGAGTTGTAAGTAAATAAAAGTGTGACGATCTTCATTATTAGAGCATTATCCCGGTGAGGAAAGGATGATGGAGACTATGATTCCCCCACAAGTCGGGATGAGACTCCAAACGAAAAAAAGAAGAAAAAAAGAGGCCATAAAAAAGAGAGAAAGGCCTGAATAAAAAATGAGAGAAAAAGAGAGAAGGGACAATGCTACTATCCTTTTTCCACACTTGTGCTTCAAAGTAGCACCATGATCTTCATGATAGAGAGTCTCCTATGTTGTCACTTTCATATACTAGTGGGTATTTTTCATTATAGAACTTGGCTTATATATATATTCCAATAATGGGCTTCCTCAAAATTCCCTAGGTCTTCGTGAGCAAGCAAGTTGGATGCACACCCACTTAGTTTCATTTTGAGCTTTCATACACTTATAGCTCTAGTGCATTCGTTGCATGGCAATCCCTACTCACTCACATTGATATCTATTGATGGGCATCTCCATAGCCTGTTGATACGCCTAGTTGATGTGAGACTATCTTCTCCACAACCACCATTATATTCCATCTATAGTGCTATGTCCATGGCTCACGCTCATGTATTGCGTGAAGATTGAAAAAGTTTGAGAACATCAGAAGTATGAAACAATTGCTTGGCTTGTCATCGGGGTTGTGCATGATTTAAATATTTTGTGTGATGAAGATAGAGCATAGCCAGACTATATGATTTTGTAGGGATAACTTTCTTTGGCCATGTTATTTTGAGAAGACATGATTGCTTTATTAGTATGCTTGAAGTATTATTATTTTTATGTCAATATTAAACTTTTGTCTTGAATCTTTTAGATCTAAACATTCATGCCACAATAAATAAAATTACATTGATAATTATGTTAGGTAGCATTCCACATCAAAAAATCTGTTTTTATCATTTACCTACTCGAGGACGAGCAGGAATTAAGCTTGGGGATGCTTGATACGTCTCCAACGTATCTATAATTTTTTATTGTTCTATGCTATTATATTATCTGTTTTGGATGTTTAGGGCTTTAATATGCTCTTTTATATTATTTTTGGGACTAACCTCTTAACCGGAGGCCTAGTGCCAGTTTCAGTTTTTTTTGCCTATTTTAGTGTTTCGCAGAAAAGGAATACCAAACAGAGTGAAACCTTCGCGATGATCTTTCTTGGACCGAAAGCAAACCAGAAGACTTGGATTTGAAGTCTGGAACGCCACGAGGTGGCCACGAGGCAGGAGGGCGCGCCCCCACCCTCGTGGGCCCCTCGTAGCTCCACCGACGTACTTCTGAAGGAAATATGCCCTAGAGGCAATAATAAAGTTATTATTTATTTCCTTATATCATGATAAATGTTTATTATTCATGCTAGAACTGTATTAACCGGAAACATAATACTTGTGTGAATACATAGACAAACAAAGTGTCACTAGTATGCCTCTACTTGACTAGCTCGTTAATCGAAGATGGTTATGTTTCCTAACCATAAACAAAAGAGTTGTTGTTTGATTAACGGGATCACATCATTAGGAGAATGATGTGATTGACATGACCCATTCCATT
Organism: Triticum urartu; assembly: GCF_056163025.1. NCBI lineage: Eukaryota > Viridiplantae > Streptophyta > Magnoliopsida > Poales > Poaceae > Triticum > Triticum urartu. The sequence continues at coordinate 118,216,499 of NC_141876.1, read as the reverse complement.
AGCTTAGCACCCGATCGTTTAGTATGTTGCTATTGCTTTCTTCATGACTTATACATGTTCCTATGACTATGAGATTATGCAACTCCCGTTTGCTGGAGGAACACTTTGTGTGCTACCAAACGTCACAACGTAACTGGGTGATTATAAAGGAGCTCTACAGGTGTCTCCAAAGGTACATGTTGGGTTGGCGTATTTCGAGATTAGGATTTGTCACTCCGATTGTCGGAGAGGTATCTCTGGACCCTCTCGGTAATGCACATCACATAAGCCTTGCAAGCATTGCAACTAATGAGTTAGTTGTGAGATGATGTATTACGGAACGAGTAAAGAGACTTGCCGGTAACGAGATTGAACTAGGTATTAAGATACCGACGATCGAATCTCGGGCAAGTAACATACCGATGACAGAGGGAACAACGTATGTTGTTATGCGGTCTGACCGATAAAGATCTTCGTAGAATATGTAGGAGCCAATATGGGCATCCAGGTCCCGCTATTGGTTATTGACCGGAGACGTGTCTTGGTCATGTCTACAATGTTCTCGAACCGTAGGGTCCGCACGCTTAAGGTTTCGATGACAGTTTTATTATGAGTTTATGAGTTTTGATGTACCGAAGGAGTTCGGAGTCCCGGATGAGATTGGGGACATGACGAGGAGTCTCGAAATGGTCGAGACGTAAAGATCGATATATTGGACGACTATATTCGGACATCGGAAAGGTTCCGAGTGATTCGGGTATTTTTCGGAGTACCGGGTAGTTACGGGAGAAGCAGTGGGCCTTGATGGGCTTTAGTGGGAAGAGGAGAAAGGGCCAAGGGGCTGCTGCGCCCCCCCTCCCCTCTAGTCCGAATTGGACTAGGGAAAAGGGGGCCGGCCACCTTTCCTTCTCCTCCACTTCCTTCTCCCTTCCTCCCCTCTTGGTGGACTCCTACTAGGACTTGGAGTCCTAGTAGGGACTCCACATCCTGGCCGCACCAAGTGCCTTTGGCCGGCCTCCTCCTCCTCCATCCTTTATATACTGAGGCAAGGGGCACCCCATGAACAGAAGTTGATCTTCGTGATCGTTCCTTAGCCGTGTGCGGTGCCCCCCTCCACCATATTCCACCTCGGTCATATTGTAGCGGTGCTTAGGCGAAGCCCTGCGACGGTAGAACATCAAGATCGTCACCACGCTGTCGTGCTGACGGAACTCCTCCCCGACGCTTTGCTGGATCGGAGCCCGGGGATCGTCATCGAGCTGAACGTGTGCCAAGAACTCGTAGGTGCCGGAGTAACGGTGCTTGGATCGGTCGGATCGTGAAGACGTACGACTACATCAACCGCGTTGTCACAACGCTTCCGCTGTCGGTCTACAAGGGTACGTAGATCACACTCTCCCCTCTCGTTGCTATGCATCACCATGATCTTGCGTGTGCATAGGAAAATTTTGAAATTACTACGTTCCCCAACAGTGGCATCCGAGCCTAGGTTTTATGTGTTGATGTTATATGCACGAGTAGAACACAAGTGAGTTGTGGGCGATATAAGTCATACTGCTTACCAGCATGTCATACTTTGGTTCGGCGGTATTGTTGGATGAAGCGGCCCGGACCGACATTACGCGTACGCTTACGCAAGACCGGTTCTCCCGGCGTGCTTTGCACATAGGTGGCTTGCGGGTGACAGTTTCTCCAACTTTAGTTGAACCGAGTGTGGCTACGCCCGGTCCTTGTGAAGGTTAAAACAGCACCAACTTGACAAACTATCGTTGTGGTTTTGATGCGTAGGTAAGATTGGTTCTTGCTTAAGCCCGTAGCAACCACGTAAAACTTGCAACAACAAAGTAGAGGACGTCTAACTTGTTTTTGCAGGGCATGTTGTGATGTGATATGGTCAAGACATGATGCTAAATTTTATTGTATGAGATGATCATGTTTTGTAACCGAGTTATCAGCAACTGGCAGGAGCCATATGGTTGTCGCTTTATTGTATGCAATGCAATCGCGCTGTAGTGCTTTACTTTATCACTAAGCGGTAGCGATAGTCGTGGAAGCATAAGATTGGCGAGACGACAATGATGCTACGATGGAGATCAAAGATGTCGCGCCGGTGATGATGGTGATCATGACGGTGCTTCAGAGATGGAGATCACAAGCACAAGATGAAGATGGCCATATCATATCACTTATATTGATTGCATGTGATGTTTATCTTTTATGCATCTTATCTTGCTTTGATTGATGGTAGCATTATAAGATGATCTCTCACTAAATTATCAAGAAGTGTTCTCCCTGAGTATGCACCGTTGTGAAAGTTCTTCGTGCTGAGACACCACGTGATGATCGGGTGTGATAGGCTCTACGTTCAAATACAACGGGTGCAAAACAGTTGCACACGCGGAATACTCAGGTTAAACTTGACGAGCCAAGCATATACAGATATGGCCTCGGAACACGGAGACCGAAAGGTCGAGAGTGAATCATATAGTAGATATGATCAACATAGTGATGTTCACCAATGAAACTACTCCATCTCACGTGATGATCAGACATGGTTTAGTTGATTTGGATCACGTGATCACTTAGAGGATTAGAGGGATGTCTATCTAAGTGGGAGTTCTTAAGTAATATGATTAAATTGAACTTAAATTTATCATGAACTTAGTCCTGGTAGTATTTTGCAAATTATGTTGTAGATCAATAGCTCGCGTTGTTGCTTCCCTGTGTTTATTTTGATATGTTCCTAGAGAAAATTGTGTTGAAAGATGTTAGTAGCAATGATGCGGATTGGATCCGTGATCTGAGGTTTATCCTCATTGCTGCACAGAAGAATTATGTCCTTGATGCACCGCTAGGTGACGGACCTATTGCAGGAGCAGATGCAGACGTTATGAACATTTGGCTAGCTCAATATGATGACTACTTGATAGTTTAGTGCACCATGCTTAATGGCTTAGAATCGGGACTTCAAAGACGTTTTGAACGTCATGGAGCATATGAGATGTTCCAGGAGTTGAAGTTAATATTTCAAGCAAATACCCGAGTTGAGAGATATGAAGTCTCCAACAAGTTCTATAGCTAAAAGATGGAGGAGAATCGCTCAACTAGTGAGCATGTGCCCAGATTGTGTGAGTACTACAATCGCTTGAATCAAGTGGGAGTTAATCTTCCAGATAAGATAGTGATTGACAGAATTCTCTAGTCACCATCACCAAGTTAGTAGAACTTCGTGATGAACTATGATATGCAAGGGATAATGGAAACGATTCCCAAGCTCTTCCTAATGCGGAAATTGACGAAGGTAGAAATCAAGAAAAACATCAAGTGTTGATGGTAGACAAGACCACTAGTTTCAAGAAAAGGGCAGAGGGAAGAAGGGGAACTTCAAGAAGAACAGTAAGCAAGTTGCTGCTCAAGTGAAGAAGCCCAAGTCTGGTCCTGAGCCTGAGACCAAGTGTTTCTACTGCAAAGGGACTGGTCACTGGAAGCGGAACTACCCCAAGTGATTGGCAGATAAGAAGGATGGCAAAGTGAACATAAGTATATTTGATATACATGTTATTGATGTGTACTTTACTAGTGTTTATAGCAACCCCTCAGTATTTGATACTAGTTCAGTTGCTAAGATTAGTAACTCGAAACGGGAGTTGCAGAATAAACAGAGACTAGTTAAGGGTGAAGTGACGATGTGTGTTGGAAGTGGTTCCAAGATTGATATGATCATCATCGCACACTCCCTATACTTTCGGGATTAGTGTTGAACCTGAATAAGTGTTATTTGGTGTTTTCGTTAAGCATGAATATGATTTGATCATGTTTATTGTAATATGGTTATTCATTTAAGTAAGAGAATAAATTGTTGTTCTGTTTACATGAATAAAACCTTATATGGTTACACACCCAATGAAAATAGTTCGTTGGATCTCGATCGTAGTGATACACATAATCATAATATTGAAACCAAAAGATGCAAAGTTAATAATGATAGTGCAACTTATTTGTAGCACTGCCGTTTAGGTCATATTGGTGTAAAGCGCATGAAGAAACTCCATGCTGATGGGATTTTGGAATCACTTGATTATGAATCACTTGATGCTTGCAAACCATGCCTCATGGGCAAGATGACTAAGACTCCGTTCTCCGGAGCGAGCAACTGACTTATTGGAAATAATACATACTGATGTATGCGGTCCGATGAGTGTTAAGGCTCACGGCAAGTATCATTATTTTTTGAACTTCACAGATGATTTGAGCAGATATGGGTATATCTACTTGATGAAACATAAGTCTGAAACATTTGAAAAGTTCAAAGAATTTCAGAGTGAAGTGGAAAATCATCGTGACAAGAAAATAAAAGTTTCTATGATATGATCGCAGAGGTAAAATATTTGAGTTACGAGTTTGGTCTTCAATTAAAACAATGTGAAATAGTTTCACTACTCACGCCACCTGGAACACCATAGTGTAATGGTGTGTCCGAACGTCATAACCGTACTTTATTAGATATAGTGCGATCTATGATGTCTCTTACCGATCTACCACTATCGTTTTGGGGTTATGCATTAGAGACAGCTGCATTCACGTTAAATAGGGCACCATCTAAGTCCGTTGAGACGACACAATCTGAACTGTGGTTTGGCAAGAAACCAAAGTTGTCGTTTCTTAAAGTTTGGGGTTGTGATGCTTATATGAAAAAGTTTCATCCTAATAAGCTCAAACCCAAATCGGAGAAATATGTCTTCATAGGATACCCAAAGGAGACTGTTGGGTACACCTTCTATCACAAATCCGAAGGCAAGACTTCTGTTGCTAAATTCGGAGTTTTTCTAGAGAAGGAGTTTCTCTCGAAAGAAGTGAGTGGGAGGAAAGTAGAACTTGATGAGGTAACTATACCTGCTCCCTTATTGGAAAGTAGTTCATCACAGAAATCTGTTCCTGTGACTACTACACCAATTAGTGAGGAAGCTAATGATGATGATCATGTAACTTCAGATCAAGTTACTACCAAATCTCATAGGTAAACCAGAGTGAGATCCGCACCAGAGTGGTACGGTAATCCTGTTCTGGAAGTCATGTTACTAGACCATGACGAACTTGCGAACTATGAGGAAGCGATGATAAGCGCAGATTCTGTGAAATGGTTTGAGGCCATGAAATCTGAGATATGATCCATGTATGAGAACAAAGTATGGACTTTGGTTGACTTGCCTGATGATCGGCAAGCCATAGAAAATAAATGGATCTTCAAGAGGAAGACGGACGCTGATAGTAGTGTTACTATCTACAAAGCTAGAATTGTCGCAAAAGGTTTTCGACAAGTTCAAGGTGTTGACTACGATGAGATTTTCTCACTCATATATATGCTTAAGTCTGTCCGAATCATGTTAGCAATCGCCGCATTTTATGAAATCTGGCAAATGGATAAACAAAACTGCATTCCTTAATGGATTTACTAAAGAAGAGTTGTATACGATGCAACTAGAAGGTTTTGTCGATCCTAAAGGTGTTAACTAAATATGCAAGCTCCAGCGATCCATCTATGGACTGGTGCAAGAATCTCGGAGTTGGAATATACGCTTTGATAAGTTGATCAAAGCATATAGTTTTATACAGACTTGCGGTGAAGCCTGTATTTACAAGGAAGTGAGTGGGAGCACTACAACATTTCTGATAAGTATATGTGAATGACATATTGTTGATCGGAAATAATGTAGAATTATTCTGCAAAGCATAAAGGAGTGTTTGAAAGGAGTTTTTCAAAGAAAGACCTCGGTGAAGTTGCTTACATATTGAGCATCAAGATCTATAGAGATAGATCAAGACGCTTGATAAGGTTTTTCAATAAATACATACCTTGACAAGATTTTGGAGTAGTTCGAAATGGAACAGACAAAGAAAGAGTTTCTTGCCTATGTTACAAGGTGTGAAATTGAGTAAGACTCAAAGCCCGACCACGGCAGAAGATAGAAATAGAATGAAAGTCATTCCCTATGCCTCAGCCATAGGTTCTATAAAGTATGCCATGCTGTGTACCAGATCTATTGTATACCCTACACTGTGTTAAGCAAGGGAGTACAATAGTGATCTAAGAGTAGATCACTGGACAGCGGTCAAAATTATCCTTAGTGGAATAAGGAAATATTTCTCAATTATGGAGGTGACAAAAAGGTTCATCGTAAAAATTTACGTCAATGCAAGTTTTGACATAGATCTGGATGACTCTAAGTCTCGATCTAGATACATATTGAAAGTGGGAGCAATAAGCTAGAGTAGCTCTGTGCAGAGCATTGTTGACATAGAAATTAGCAAAATACTTACGGATCTGAATGTAACAGACCCGTTGACTAAAATTATCTCACAAGCAAAACATGATCACACCTTAGTACTCTTTGGGTATTAATCACATAGCGATGTGAACTAGATTACTGACTCTAGTAAACCCTTTGGGTGTTGATCACATATCGATGTGAACTATGGGTGTTAATCACATGGCGATGTGAACTATTGCTGTTAAATCACATGGCGATGTGAACTAGATTATTGACTCTAGTGCAAGTGGGAGACTGAAGGAAATATGCCCTAGAGGCAATAATAAAGTTATTATTTATTTCCTTATATCATGATAAATTTTTATTATTCATGCTAGAACTGTATTAACCAGAAACATAATACTTGTGTGAATACATAGACAAACAAAGTGTCACTAGTATGCCTCTACTTGACTAGCTCGTTAATCGAAGATGGTTATGTTTCCTAACCATAAACAAAAGAGTTGTTATTTGATTAACGGGATCACATCATTAGGAGAATGATGTGATTGACATGACCCATTCCATTAGCTTAGCACCCGATCGTTTAGTATGTTGCTATTGCTTTCTTCATGACTTATACATGTTCCTATGACTATGAGATTATGCAACTCCCGTTTGCCGAAGGAACACTTTGTGTGCTACCAAACGTCACTACGTAACTGGGTGATTATAAAGGAGCTCTAGAGGTGTCTCCAAAGGTACATGTTGGGTTGGCGTATTTCGAGATTAGGATTTGTCACTCCGATTATCGAAGAGGTTTCTCTGGGCCCTCTCGGTAATGCACATCACATAAGCCTTGCAAGCATTGCAAGTAATGAGTTAGTTGTGAGATGATGTATTACGGAACGAGTAAAGAGACTTGCCGGTAACGAGATTGAACTAGGTATTAAGATACCGACGATCGAATCTCGGGCAAGTAACATACCGATGACAAAGGGAACAACGTATGTTGTTATGCGGTCTGACCGATAAAGATCTTCGTAGAATATGTAGGAGCCAATATGGGCATCCAGGTCCCGCTATTGGTTATTGACCGGAGACGTGTCTTGGTCATGTCTACATTGTTCTCGAACCGTAGGGTCCGCACGCTTAAGGTTTCGATGACAGTTTTATTATGAGTTTATGAGTTTTGATGTACCGAAGGAGTTCGGAGTCCCGGATGAGATCGGGGACATGACGAGGAGTCTCGAATTGGTCGAGACGTAAAGATCGATATATTGGACGACTATATTCGGACATCGGAAAGGTTCCGAGTGATTCGGGTATTTTTCGGAGTACCGGGTAGTTACGGGAGAAGCAATGGGCCTTGATGGGCTTTAGTGGGAAGAGGAGAAAGGGCCAAGGGGCTGCTGCGCCCCCCCTCCCCTCTAGTCCGAATTGGACTAGGGAAAAGGGGGCCGGCCACTTTTCCTTCTCCTCCACTTCCTTCTCCCTTCCTCCCCTCTTGGTGGACTCCTACTAGGACTTGGAGTCCTAGTAGGACTCCACATCCTGGCCGCACCAAGTGCCTTTGGCCGGCCTCCTCCTCCTCCATCCTTTATATACTGAGTCAAGGGGCACCCCATGAACAGAAGTTAATCTTCGTGATCGTTCCTTAGCCGTGTGCGGTGCCCCCCTCCACCATATTCCACCTCGGTCATATTGTAGCGGTGCTTAGGCGAAGCCCTGCGACGGTAGAACATCAAGATCGTCACCACGCCGTCGTGCTGACGGAACTCCTCCCCGACGCTTTGCTGGATTGGAGCCCGGGGATCGTCATCGAGCTGAACGTGTGCCAAGAACTCGGAGGTGCTGGAGTAACGGTGCTTGGATCGGTCGGATCGTGAAGACGTACGACTACATCAACCGCGTTGTCACCACGCTTCCGCTGTCGGTCTACAAGGGTACATAGATCACACTCTCCCCTCTCGTTGCTATGCATCACCATGATCTTGCGTGTGTGTAGGAAAATTTTGAAATTACTACGTTCCCCAACAACTTCTTCTGCCTATATTTACTCTTATACCCTAGATCGATCGCGGAGAGACACGAAACCATGTTTCCACCACCGCAACCTTCTGTACCCGTGAGATCCCATCTTGGGGCCTTTTCCGGTGATCTGCCGGAGGGGGAATTAATCACGAAGGGCTTCTACATCAACACCATAGCCTCTCCGATGAAGCCAGTAGTGAAACCTATGGCCCCTGGGTCTCTTCTTATTATATTGCATCTCTTTTATTTACATCGCATCTTGTTTATTATTTTGCAACCTTTACTTTCCAATCTATACAACAAAAATACCAAAAATATTTACTTTACTATCTTTATTAGATCTCACTTTTGCGAGTGACCGTGAAGGGATTGACAGCCCCTTTACCGCGTTGGTTGCAGGGTTCTTGATTGTTTGTGTACGTACTAGGTGACTTGTGTGTTGTCTCCTACTGGATTGATACATTGGTTCTCAAAAACTGAGGGAAATACTTACGCTACTTTGCTGCATCACCATTTCCTCTTCAATGGAAAACCAACGCATGCTCAAGAGGTAGCAATGCTCGGTGCAGGACAACCTCCCCAGCCCGCGGCTGAGACGCGGTCTCGCTGCCAGCCACTCGCACCTCCACGCGCTCTGCTGACGACAGCATCTGCCGGAGGTGAAGGGACTAGATGAACTGCTTGAGGGCATCAGAGCCCTCCCACAAACACCTTGCCATTGCTATCTCCGGGCGCGGCGTGGGCGCGAGTGCGGCGGTGACGCGAAGCTCAGCGAGGGCCCGCCCTAACGGGACCAGGACGGTGTTGCAATCGCCCTGGTGCGCGTGACGATGGTGATGCTTGGCGGGCGGACGTGCGCACGCGTGAAGGAACAACGGGAGAAGAAAGAGATGTGGCAGGGCATGGATGAGCCACGATATGAGCCTCGCCCGTCCCCCTCCCCCTCATTTAAAACCCAGAGAGATCGTGGGGACGTGGGATCGTTTGAGCCCACGACCCCCCACTCCTCCCGCAATACACGGGCACATTAACTGCTCGGGAAGCTCAACCAATCGCCCCCCCCCCCCCGCAGACGATTCATCGCATAGGCCGAGACCGAGGCCTGGTGGGCCCTGTCCTCGGTGATGGCCCGTCGCGTGCGTGGCCTGGGTGGGCTAGGCCTGCTCATGGCCCCCACATGGCGGGCAACTGGCGACAACGGGCGCGAACTTCAGTCAAACTGCTGGCGGGCTGGCGGCCCGCTCGGTCTTCCCGCTCCAGTCGGGTGCGGAAGGGGCCAACTGAAGGGGAACGTAGCATAAATTCAAAAAAATTCCTACGTGTCACCAAGATCAATCTATGGAGTCATCTATCAACGAGGGAGGATTGGATCTACATACCCTTGTAGATCGCGCGCGGAAGCGTTCAAGAGAACGGGGTTGATGGAGTCGTACTCGTCGTGATTCAAATCACCGATGATCCTAGCGCCGAACGGACGGCACCTCCGCGTTCAACACACGTACGGAACGGAGATGTCTCCCATGCCTTGATCCAGCAAGGAGGAGGGAGAGGTTGATGGAGATCCAGCAGCACGACGGCGTGGTGGAAGTAGCGGGATTCCAACAGGGCTTTGCTAAGCGCTGCGGGAGGAGGAAGATGTGTCACGGGAGGGAGAGGGAGGCGCCAGGCCTTAGGTTGGTTTGCTCCTCCTTTTCCCCACTATATATAGGGCCAAGGGAGAGGGGGAGGCGCAGCCCTTGCCCCTTCCTCCAAGGAAGGGTGCGGCCAGGGGGAAGGAGTCCATCCTCCCCAAGGCACCTTGGAGGTGCCTTCCCCCTTTAGGACTCTCCCCTTTTTTTTCTCTCTTGGCGCATGGGCCTCTTGGGGCTGGTGCCCTTGGCCCATATAGGCCAAGGCACATCCCCTACAGCCCATGTGGCCCCCCGGGGCAGGTGGACCCACCCGGTGGACCCCCGTGACCCTTCCGGTGGTCCCGGTACAATACCGGTGACCCCGAAACTTGTCCCGATGGCCGAAATAGCACTTCCTATATATAATTCTTTACCTCCGGACCATTCCGGAACTCCTCGTGATGTTCGGGATCTCATCCGGGACTCCGAACGACATTCGGGTTACCGCATACTAATATCTCTACAACCCTAGCGTCACCGAACCTTAAGTGTGTAGACCCTACGGGTTCGGGAGACATGCAGACATGACCGAGACGTTCTCCGGTCAATAACCAACAGCGGGATCTGGATACCCATGTTGGCTCCCACATGTTCCACGATGATCTCATCGGATGAACCACGATGTCAAGGACTTAATCAATCCCGTATTCAATTCCCTTTGTCTAGCGGTATTGTACTTGCCCGAGATTCGATCGTCGGTATACCGATACCTTGTTCAATCTCGTTACCGGCAAGTCTCTTTACTCGTTCCGTAACACATCATCCCGCGATCAACTCCTTGATCACATTGTGCACATTATGATGATGTCCTACCGAGTGGGCCCAGAGATACCTCTCCGTTTATACGGAGTGACAAATCCCAGTCTCGATTCGTGCCAACCCAACAGACACTTTCGGAGATACCTGTAATGTACCTTTATAGCCACCCAGTTACGTTGTGACGTTTGATACACCCAAAGCATTCCTACGGTATCCGGGAGTTGCACAATCTCATGGTCTAAGGAAATGATACTTGACATTAGAAAAGCTTTAGCATACGAACTACACGATCTTTGTGCTAGGCTTAGGATTGGGTCTTGTCCATCACATCATTCTCCTAATGATGTGATCCCGTTATCAACGACATCCAATGTCCATGGTCAGGAAACCGTAACCATCTATTGATCAACGAGCTAGTCAACTAGAGGCTCACTAGGGACATGGTGTTGTCTATGTATCCACACATGTATCTGAGTTTCCTATCAATACAATTATAGCATGGATAATAAACGATTATCATGAACAAGGAAATATAATAATAACTAATTTATTATTGCCTCTAGGGCATATTTCCAACAGTCTCCCACTTGCACTAGAGTCAATAATCTAGTTCACGTCGCCATGTGATTAACACTCACAGGTCACATCGCCATGTGACCAACATCCAAAGAGTTTACTAGTGTCACTAAACTAGTTCTCATCATCATGTGATTAAGACTCAATGAGTTCTGGGTTTGATCATGTTTTGCTTGTGAGAGAGGTTTTAGTCAACGGGTCTGGATCTTTCAGATCCGTATGTACTTCACAAATGTCATTTTGTAGATGCAACTACTATGCTACATTTGGAGTTATTCCAAATAACTGTTCTACTATACGAATCCAGTTTACTACTCAGAATAATCTAGATTAGTGTCAAAGTTTGCATCGGCGTAACCCTTTACGACGAACTCTTTTACCACCTCCATAATCGAGAAAAATTCCTTAGTCCACTAGTTACTAAGGATAACTTTGACCGCTGTCTTGTGATCCATTCTTGGATCACTCTTGTACCCCTTGACTGACTCATGGCAAGGCACACTTCAGGTGCGATACACAGCATAGCATACTGTAGAGCCTACGTCTTAAGCATAGGGGACGACCTTCGTCCTTTCTCTCTATTCTGCTGTGGTCGAGCTCTAAGTCTTAACTTCATACCTTACAACTCAGGCAAGAACTCCTTCTTTGACTGATCCATCTTGAACACCTTCAAGATCATGTCAAGGTATGTGCTCATTTGAAAGTACCATTAAGCGTTTTGATCTATCCTTATAGATCTTGATGCTCAATGTTCAAGCAGCTTAATCCAGGCTTTCTATTGAAAAACACTTTCAAATAACCCTATATGCTTTCCAGAAATTCTACATCATTTCTGATCCATAATATGTCAACAACATATACTCATCAGAAATTCTATAGTGCTCCCACTCACTTCTTTGGAAATACAAGTTTCTCATAAACTTTGTATACACCCAAAACTTTGATCATCTTATCAAAGCATACATTCCAACTCTGAGATGCTTACTCCAGTCCTTAGAAGGATTGCTGGAGCTTTGCATACTTATTAGCATCTTTCAGGATTGACAAAACCTTCCGGTTGCATCACATACAACCTTTCCTCAAGAAAAATCGTTGAGGAAACAATGGTTTTTGACATCCTATCTGCAAGATTTCATAAATAATGCAGTAATCGCTAATATAATTCCAACAGACTCTTAGCATCGCTACGAGTGAGAAAGTCTCATCGTAGTCAACTCCTTGAACTTGTCGGAAAACATCTTAACGACAAGTCGAGCTTTCTTAATGGTGACATTTACCATCATTGTCCGTCTTCCTTTTAAAATCCATCTGCACTCAACAGCCTTACGACCATCGAGCTGTTCTGCCAAAGTCTACACTTTGTTTTCATACATGGATCCTCTCTCGGATTTTATGGCCTCGAGCCATTTATCGGAATCCAGGCCCACCATCGCTTCTCCATAGCTCGTAGGTTCATTGTTGTCTAGCAACATGACTTCTAAGACAGGATTATGTACCACTCTGAAGTAGTACGCATCCTTGTCATCCTACGAGGTTTGATAGTGACTTGATCTGAAGTTTCATGATCACCATCATAAGCTTCCACTTCAATTGGTGTAGGTGTCACAGGAACAACTTCCTGTGCCCTGCCACACACTAGTTGAAGAGACGGTTCAATAACCTCATCAAGTCTCCACCATCCTCCCACTCAATTCTTTCGAGAGAAACTTTTCCTCGAGAAAGGACCTGATTCTAGAAACAATCCCTTATTGCTTTCGAATCTGAGATAGGAGGTATGCCCAACTGTTTTGGGTGTCCTATGAAGATGCATTTATCCGCTTTGGGTTCGAGCTTTATCAGCCTGAAACTTTTTCACATAAGCGTCGCAGTCCCAAACTTTTAAGAAATGACAGCTTAGGTTTCTCTAAACCATAGTTCATACGGTGTCATCTCATCGGAATTACGTGGTGCCCTATTTAAAGTGAATGTGGTTGTCTCTAATGCTTAACCCATAAACTATTGTGGTAATTCGATAAGAGACATCATGGTATGCATCATATCCAATAGGGTGCAGTTATGACGTTCGGACACACCATCACACTATGGTGTTCCAGGCTGTATTAGTTGTGAAACGATTTGCACAATGTCTTAATTTTGTGCCAAACTCGTAATTCAGATATTCATCTCTATGATCATATCATAGATCTTTTATCCTCTTGTCACGACGATCTTTCAACTTCACACTGAAATTACTTGAACCTTTCAATAATTTAGACTCGTGATTCATCAAGTAAACGTACTCAACATCTACTCAAATCATCTGTGAAGAAAGAACATAACGATATCCACTACATGCCTCAACACTCATTGGACTGCACACATCAAAATGTATTACTTCCAACAATTTGCTTTCTAGTTCCATTTTACTGAAACCGAGGCTTTCAGTCATCTTGCCCATGTGGTATGATCTGCATGCCTCAAGTGATTCAAAATCAAGTGAGTCCAAACGGTCCATTTGCATGGAGTTTCTTCATGCATACACACCAATAGACATGGTTCGCATGTCTCAAACTTTTCAAAAACGAGTGAGCCCAAAGATCCATCAACATGGAGCTTCTTCATGCGTTTTATACCGATATGACTTAAGTGGCAGTGCCACAAGCAGGTGGTTCTATCATTACTATCTTTTGGCATGAACATGTGTATCACTACGATCGAGATTCAATGAACCATTCATTTTAGGTGCAAGACCATTGAAGGTATTATTCAAATAAACAGAGTAACCATTATTCTCCTTAAATGAATAACCGTATTGCGATAGACATAATCCAATCATGTCTATGCTCAACGCAAACACCAAATAACAATTATTTAGGTTTAACACCAATATCGATGGTAGAGGGAGCGTGCGATGCTTGATCATATCAACATTGGAAACACTTCCAACACATATCGTCAGCTCACCTTTAGCTAGTCTCCGTTTATTTCGTAGCTTTTATTTCGAGTTACTAACACTTAGCAACCGGACCGGTATCTAATACCCTGGTGCTACTAGGAGTATTAGTAAGGTACACCTTAACACAATGTATATCCAATATACTTCTATCGACCTTGCCAGCCTTCTCATCTACCAAGTATCTAGGGTAATACTGCTCCAGTGGCTGTTCCCCTTATTACAGAAGCACTTAGTCTCAGGTTTGGGTTCAACCTTGGGTTTCTTCACTAGAGCAGCAGCTGAATAGCCGTTTTATGAAGTATCCCTTCGTGCCCTTGCCCTTCTTGAAACTAGTGGTTTCACCAACCATCAACAATTGATGCTCCTTCTTGATTTCTACTTTTGTGGTGTCAAACATCACGAACATCTCAAGGGTCATCATATATGTCCTTGATATATTATAGTTCATCACGAAGCTCTAGCAGCTTGGTGGTAATGACTTCGGAGAAACATCACTATCTCATCTGGAAGATCAACTCCCACACGATTCAAATGATTGTTGTACTCAGACAATCTGAGCACAAGCTCAACAATTGAGCTTTTCTCCCTTAGTTTGCAGGCTAAGAAAATCATCGGAGGTCTTATACCTCTTGACGTGGGCACGAGCCTGAAATCCCAATTTCATCTCTCAAAACATCTCATATGTTCCGCGACGTTTCAAAAAACGTCTTCGGTGCCTTAATTCTAAACCGTTTAACTGAACTATCACGCAGTTATCAAAATGTGTATGTCAGATGTTCGCAACATCCACAGACGACGTTCGAGGTTCAGCACACTGAGCGGTGCATTAAGGACATAAGCCTTCTATGAAGTAATGAGGACAATCCTCAGTTTACGGACCTAGTCCGCATAATTGCTACTATCAACTTTCAACTAAATTTTCTCTAGGAACATAATTAAACAGTAGAACTGAAGCGCGAGCTACGACATAATTTGCAAAATCCTTTTGACTATGTTCAGGATAATTAAGTTCATCTTATGAACTCCCACTCAGATAGACATCCCTCTAGTCATCTAAGTGATTACATGATCCAAGTCAACTAGGCCGTGTCCGATCATCACGTGAGACGGACTAGTCAACGTCGGTGAACATCTTCATGTTGATCGTATCTACCATACGACTCATGCTCGACCTTTCGGTCTTCTGTGTTCCGAGGCCATGTCTGTACATGCTAGGCTCGTCAAGTTAACCCTAAGTGTTTTACTGTGTTCCGAGGCCATGTCTGTACATGCTAGGCTCGTCAACACCCGTTGTATGTGAACGTAAGGATCCATCACACCCGATCATCACGGCGTGCTTAGAAACGACGAACTGTAGCAGCGGTGCACAGTTAGGGGAGAACACTTCTTGAAATTTTAATGAGGGATCATCTTATTTACTACCGTCGTTCTAAGCAAATAAGATGTATAAACATGATAAACATCACATGCAATCAAATAGTGACATGATATGGCCATCATCACTTTGCTCCTTTTGATCTCCATCTTCGGGGCTCCATGATCATCATCGTCACCGGCATGACACCATGATCTCCATCATCATGATCTCCATCATCGTGTCTTCTTGAAGTTGTCACGTCATCTATTACTTCTACTACTACAGCTAACGGTTAGCAATAAAGTAAAGTAATTACATGACGTTTATGTTGACTCGCAGGTCATAAATAAATAAAGACAACTCCTATGGCTCCTGCCGGTTGTCATACTCATCGACATGCAAGTCGTGATTCCTATTACAATAACATGATCAATCTCATACATCACATATATCATTCATCACATCCTTTGGCCATATCACATCACATAGCATACCCTGCAAAAACAAGTTAGACGTCCTCTAATTGTTGTTTGCATGTTTTACGTGGCTGCTATGGGTTTCTAGCAAGAACGTTTCTTACCTACGCAAAGACCATAACGTGATATGCCAATTGCTATTTACCCTTCATAAGGACCCTTTTCATCGAATCCGATCCGACTAAAGTAGGAGAGACAGACACCCGCTAGCCACCTTATGCAACTAGTGCATGTCAGTCGGTGGAACCTGTCTCACGTAAGAGTACGTGTAAGGTCGGTCCGGGCCGCTTCATCCCACGATGCCGCCGAATCAAGATAAGACTAGTAACGGCAAGCATATTGAACAAAATCAACGCCCACAACTACTTTGTGTTCTACTCGTGCATAGAATCTACGCAATAGACCTAGCTCATGATGCCACTGAAGGGGAACGTAGCATAAATTCAAAAAAATTCCTACGTGTCACCAAGATCAATCTATGGAGTCATCTAGCAACGAGGGAGGATTGGATCTACATACCCTTGTAGATCGCGCGCGGAAGCATTCAAGAGAACGGGGTTGATGGAGTCGTACTCGTCGTGATTCAAATCACCGATGATCCTAGCGCCGAACGGACGGCACCTCCGCGTTCAACACACGTACGGAGCGGAGACGTCTCCCATGCCTTGATCCAGCAAGGAGGAGGGAGAGGTTTATGGAGATCCAGCAGCACGGCGGCGTGGTGGAAGTAGCGGGATTCCAACAGGGCTTCGCTAAGCGCTGCGGGAGGAGGAAGATGTGTCACGGGAGGGAGAGGGAGGCGCCAGGCCTTAGGTTGGTTTGCTCCTCCTTTTCCCCACTATATATAGGGCCAAGGGAGAGGGGGAGGCGCAGCCCTTGCCCCTTCCTCCAAGGAAGGGTGCGGCCAGGGGGAAGGAGTCCATCCTCCCCAAGGCACCTCGGAGGTGCCTTCCCCCTTTAGGACTCTCCCCTTTTTTTTTCTCTCTTGGCGCATGGGCCTCTTGGGGCTGGTGCCCTTGGCCCATATAGGCCAAGGCACATCCCCTACAGCCCATGTGGCCCCCCGGGGCAGGTGGACCCACCCGGTGGACCCCCGAGACCCTTCCGGTGGTCCCGGTACAATACCGGTGACCCCGAAACTTGTCCCGATGGCCGAAATAGCACTTCCTATATATAATTCTTTACCTCCGGACCATTCCGGAACTCCTCGTGATGTCCGGGATCTCATCCGGGACTCCGAACAACATTCGGGTTACCGCATACTAATATCTCTACAACCCTAGCGTCACCGAACCTTAAGTGTGTAGACCCTACGGGTTCGGGAGACATGCAGACATGACCGAGACGTTCTCCGGTCAATAACCAACAGCGGGATCTGGATACCCATGTTGGCTCCCACATGTTCCACGATGATCTCATCGGATGAACCACGATGTCAAGGACTTAATCAATCCCGTATTCAATTCCCTTTGTCTAGCGGTATTGTACTTGCCCGAGATTCGATCGTCGGTATACTGATACCTTGTTCAATCTCGTTACCGGCAAGTCTCTTTACTCGTTCCGTAACACATCATCCCGCGATCAACTCCTTGATCACATTGTGCACATTATGATGATGTCCTACCGAGTGGGCCCAGAGATACCTCTCCGTTTATACGGAGTGACAAATCCCAGTCTCGATTCGTGCCAACCCAACAGACACTTTCGGAGATACCTGTAATGTACCTTTATAGCCACCCAGTTACGTTGTGACGTTTGATACACCCAAAGCATTCCTACGGTATCCGGGAGTTGCACAATCTCATGGTCTAAGGAAATGATACTTGACATTAGAAAAGCTTTAGCATACGAACTACACGATCTTTGTGCTAGGCTTAGGATTGGGTCTTGTCCATCACATCATTCTCCTAATGATGTGATCCCGTTATCCACGACATCCAATGTCCATGGTCAGGAAACCGTAACCATCTATTGATCAACGAGCTAGTCAACTAGAGGCTCACTAGGGACATGGTGTTGTCTATGTATCCACACATGTATCTGAGTTTCCTATCAATACAATTATAGCATGGATAATAAACGATTATCATGAACAAGGAAATATAATAATAACTAATTTATTATTGCCTCTAGGGCATATTTCCAACACCGACCACTAGCCGGAGTGTTTGACACAATCGGACACCCGCAAGTATCGAAATGTAAGCTATCGGGGGCCAGCGGCCTGCAGCCAACAGGCCCCACCAGCTTCGGGGACTAGTGTCGGGGGGCTGACTCCCGGGTAGGAAAATCAGGACCTAACAATTTTCCAAAATAATGGGGCGGAAAGCACCCCGCCAGCCGGTCATCCGACTCTGGGCCAGCTGAGCGTGGCGGTAAGGCTCGACCCGTCCGGGCCGGCTCCCGCTCAGGCCGACAAGACGACCGGATAGCCCCCTCCTACGACTGGCAGACGTGGCTATAGTACTCATGCTGCCCCAACCGAGGCAGGTGTGGCTATAGTGCACCCCAAGACCATGCCCCGTGGTCGGCAGCAGCGACCCAGCACAGTCCTGTAGCGAGTCGGCGCCTGCCACATCGTGACGCAGGCAATGGCATGCCACAATGGTGGGTCGTCGGCTGGACCCACACTCGGCGAGTCCCAGCAGCCGGCGGGCCATAC